>NC_071389.1:106045717-106298035 GCF_022682495.2 Desmodus rotundus | reverse complement strand
CTTTTTTTTCTTTTCTCTTTTTTTTTAATTTTTATTGTTATTCAATTACAGTTGTCTGCGTTTTCTCCCCATCCCTCCACCCTACCCCAGCCAAACCCACCTCCCTCCCCCGCCTCCACACTCCCCCCCCCCCCCCCCCCCCCCCCCGGTGATTTTGTCCCTGTGTCCTTTATAAACCCCTCTCCCCACTGCTCCCTCCCTACTCCCCTCTGGCTACTGTTAGATTGTTCTTAACTTTAATGTCTCTGGTTATATTTTGTTTGCTTTTTTCTTTTGTTGATTATCTTCCAGTTAAAGGTGAGATCATATGGTATTTGTCCCTCACTGCCTAGCTTATTTCACTTAGCATAATGCTCTCCAGTTCCATCCATGCTGTCACAAAGGGTAGGAGCTCCTTCTTTCTCTCCACTACATAGAATTCCATTGTGTAAATGCACCATAGTTTTTGGATCCACTCATTTGCTGATGGGCACTTAGGTTGCTTCCAGCACTTGGCTATTGTAAATTGTGCTGCTATGAACACTGGGGGGCATAGGTTCTTTTGGATTGGTGTTTCAGGAGCCTTAGGGTATAATCCCAACGGTGGAACTGCTGGGTGAAAAGGCAGTTCCATTTTTAGTTTTCTGAGGAAATTCCATGCTGTTTTCCACAGTGGCCTCACCAGTCTGCATTCCCACCAACAATGTACTAGGGTTCCTTTTTCTCCACATCCTCTCCAACATTTGTTTGTTGATTTGTTTATGATGGCCACTCTGACCAGTGTGAGATGGTACCACATTGTGGTTTTAATTTGCATCTCTCTGATGGCTAGTGATGCTGAGCATCTTTTCATACGTCTCTGGGCCCTCTGTATGTCTTCCTTGAAGTCATTTTTAAGAATTTTTAAATTGTGTTTCATTTTAATGATAATCTGGAAGAGATTAGCTAGATAATTCAAATAATTCCCCTTATAACCAAGTACAGACTTGGGGTTTTAATGCCCATGTATGCATTTTAAGTTTATGATTGACCTGGCACCAAAGTAGGACTTCTTTAATTGTCAAGAGGCTAACAAGGAAAGAACAGAGGTGGACTTAATACATAAATGATTCTTTCTTGCTGAGTGAGAGCTGGCAGTTTGGTACACTGTGTGAATGAAGGTTCTGTGGTGACAGGGTCCTCAGACAGCAAGCAAGAGCACAAACATGCCAACTCAACAGTATCCTAATTATGGTCCAAGCCGTAAGTTGGTTTTAGGAAAAATATATCTTCCAGCACATTAATGTTGTTTATCTTAATATTGTTGGTTTTAGAGTTATGTGTGCATTTTACTTGTATATCTTTTTAGTTTTATGGTTGTATATGAGTTAATAAGGAAAAGAGTTTTAACTGGGTTTGATGTTTTTATCTTTAAAAATAAACACTGTGCTAAAAATAATTTAAGTTAGTACTAGGGAATCTACAAGAATTTTCTTCCTCTAACATAGTTCCATATATTATTTAAGGTAAAGAGATACTGACCTAATTTATTCATTTTTTATACACTGTTTTCTTTATTGAAACACGTCTTTTCCTTTAAAAGTCCAAATTGCTCTGGCTAGTAAAATTAAGTGAAATCAGCTGAAACAGTCATATCACTATGGTACAAGAAAGGGTCAAGATGAAGTGGGGAAAGTTCAAAGGAGGAACATACGCTGAAAGCTCCCTGTAGGATGGCAAGACTGAGTCTTCCCACATAGAAAGGAACCAGAGGAAGGGAGGAAGGACACCCCCACTCGCTCACAATTTTGGTGTCATGGACACTGGATTAAAAATGCAAAGCACAGATGGGTTTTATACCTTCTTGACCTGTAGTAGTTCAGAGAACACATGCAGTGACATGAAGTGGAAATTAACTTTGTGGCAAACTCAATTTTAAATAGCTTATGTATAGAACAGACCAAACAAAATATAATTTGTTAAAGGTGGTTTTCTTTCCTTTTTTAGTGTCTTGGTATTAATAGGTTTACTAATTCAAAGTGTGTATATGTTAGCTGTATTGTGTTTTATTTTTAAAAAATAATTTTCATTTACAGCAAAGCAGTTCTGAGTCAAAAAACAGGGATTCGCATCATGGCTCCTTTACCATTTCTCAGTGAGGTAGCTGAAGAGCAAAACAGGGAAGGTCATACAGTGGTCCCCTTTAACTTTGAGACTTACGCCCTCAATTAATTATTCTTTTATACCTTATATATTTAAAACTTTTTCAAAATGTTTATGAAACAAGGTAAAGGTATGGGGAATTAACAATTCATTCTCAAGAGAAAAACTCCACTCACCCATTGGCCAATTGTCATACACGTGCTTTGCAATGTCAGAAGCAGAATCATTAGGAGAAAACAGGAACTCTTTTGTCTTCCCGCTTACCAAGATAAGGCGCAAATTGATCTGAAAGAAGACAATGATGCTTTTAATATAAACCTGGAAATTTTAAAAGTAAAATATGACTCAGTTTTTCATTTCAATCACATTCTAAATTATTACTAATACCATTTCCTCATTTTTATTTACTTAAATTATGTAAAAACATTTTTTTAAAGATTTTATTTATTTTTAGAGAGAGGGAAGGGAGTGAGAGAGAAACATCAATCGGTTACCTCTCACACACACCCTGACCAGGGACTGAACCAGCAAGGCAGGCATGTGTCCTGACTGGGAATCGAACCAGCGACCTTTTGCTTTGTGGGATGGTGCCCAACCAACTGAGCCACATGGGTGAGGGCTGTAAAAATTTTTTAGAGAATGGGAATTCGATATATGATATTATTTCTAATATTTAATGTATATGAGAGAAGAACAGATAGATATGCCATAATAAATGAACAATGGAAAACCAAAATCCACTATGTCTTTAAAATTTACTCCAGCAATGTTCAGAATTAGACTTTTACAGGTTATCACTATTACTTCAGAATGCATATTTTCCATTGCAAAACTAACAAAAATGGTGACTCTGCAGAGCACTTCACTCAACGAAAAAAAAATTTAGATATTAATCTACTTAGAAAAAAAGAGAAAACAAATTATATAAAACTTTTTATTCTATAAAATTATTTAAATCTAAACAAATTAACCAGATGTTATAATTTTAGAGAACTTTACTATGGTTAATAGAGGAATCAATGAGAGCAGTTACTTTAATCCTAAATGCATGATTATGGATTTTCCTGGGAGAGGGAAGAGGAGCTATATATGACAAAGAGCACAGATTCTCAGTGAAAAATCTAAGGTAGACAATAGAATTAAAATTTTTGAGATCCACTGGATTTACATTTCTCACTAAATAAGTATTTGCTTACCTGCCATTCTTAACACATTTTCCAAAATGTTCACTTTTTAATTTTTATTTTTACCCATGATTAACTTGATATTATTTTTTTAATCACAACATCCATTCATTTCTCTGTAAGTTGACAGAAACACAAGCATGGCCTCCTGTACTTCTGGGCCTTTGTTAAGACAGCAAAGACAACCTTCCTAAAAGTTGGGTCTGGTCCAGAGCTAAGCCCTGGGACTAAGCCCTGCTTCTTTATATAGAAAGAACAGAGAATGTCATTGTACCAGTTTGAATTGCACTGGGTTCCAGGTTTCCAATCTCTCATCTTCAATTACCAGTATTTCTTTCTTATTAAAAAAAATACCAGAAAATCTGTGAGATGGCAAAGGCTACAATGATAAATTGGTGCCTGATGCAGCACCACCAAGACACTGATCCACCTACTACCACCATGGCCAGTGACACTCCCAGAGCCTCACCACTTTGAAGATGAGTTGAAGGTTATAAAATATCTCATCTAGAAAAATGATATATGCAGACAGTTCTATATTCAATGGGGTGCAACTGGATTCCATATCAGATAGAGAACTGGATTCCGTATTAGAAAATGTATTCTAATGGTATTGTACAGTCTATTTCAATAAAAAAAAAAATTTTAAGTTAAATAGAAATCTATATTCCAAGTGAAAAACTCTTTATTAATGTCCAGTAAGAATGTTTTGCTGCATTTCTTTCTTAACTAGAATGAAATTAAACCAAAGAACCTAATACAGGATGCAATCTGATATAATCACACTGCTGCAAAATGATATGATCCAGAAACTCTGTTAAGTTCCACTTGAACTAAATTCAAGTAGTGGTTTCCAAAACGATTAAACTGTAAGAAATTACCACCTTCTTTATTTCCTATAATAAACAAGTAAGGAGTGATTCTTTAAGCAAGGAACCCAATACCTATCTATACAATACAATGTGGACTTTAGTACTAACAGATACATCACTGTTCTTGGCTGTCTCTTTATGTGTGAATGCTGATACATATATTACGCTCTGAACTTACATGGACCCTTCTAAAGGTTTCAAACTACTGTGTAGGAGGCTTTTAATCATTAATGCCCAGGAAATTATGACCCTCATACCAGTTCAGCCAAATATATTTGTTTAACCAGAAAGAAATGTAACTAAATTCAAGCTTCCTGAAAGTTATATAAATGATATGAACATACTACTTCTTAGAATAGTCTTTTAAGCTTAAAATTAATTTCTATTGGGCTTTTATTCAAATTATAGTTATTTAAAAATAACAAAGAAAAAAGACAATCCTTATAATCAGTAATGGTGACATCAAAGCATATTTTGTATTTTCCCTAATATCCATCAACAGAGAAATGGAAAATAAATGACCATAAATCCTTACAATGGAAACTGGCACAGCTGTTAAATGACATGAAATATAGGTCTATGTGATCTGACATGAAAAGATGCCCAGAGTATGTTAAATAAAACAACACAACACATATAGCTCACCCAATAAATATGTAATACTAACTAGGTTTGGGTTCATATCACAAAATTCTAGGTATTTCCTATTTTAAAACTGGTATATATATCACTGTCACCAATAAATTGATAATTCACTTTCATATCTGAAAATCAATGGTCTAAAGAATTTGTTTATCTAGATGTTCAGAATGTTGGAAACTTTTAGGCTCTAAATGTTTTTGACACAGGTTAACAATACTTTTTAAAATGTTTACAGGTGAGTAGGAACTGTTCGGTTTGACAGAGACCCTTCCAATCCCTACCTACTTACACTGCTGCTTCAAATATTTATGATACTTGCCTGGCCCCCAAAACGTTTGAGTTTGTAAGTCGTGAAAGTGCTTTGGGCTACAAAATGAGAACAAAAAACAGGGTAAGATTTTAAAATCTACTTACAGGAAGCCAAGCCTAATCACCTCTGTCGATGGGGAAGGAGGGAAATGTGACAATGCCGAGGGTGAGCCCATAAACACATAAATCCAAGAATTTACCAAGTCTTACAGTTAAAATTACCTACACCTGACTATAACAGATAAAGACTGCTTCAGGAAAGAAGTTTATGTCCAAAATTTAAAATAACAGCAAGAAACACACAAAATTAAGTTGGTAAGTGAAGTAACACACTGCCTAAAAACACTTCCAGTGCCTATAACAGTGCCTGGAATATTGTAGGTGTTCTATCAATATTTACTGACTAATATTTCATTTTTTTAGTTTCAAGATGCAAGTGGAACTGTAGACTGAAAAGATAAGCAGCAAGATTCAAATCTAGGCTTCAGCATTCTGGGCTTTTTATCAAATGGCAAGTGCATTATGTAGAATGGAAACTGATAACAGTAATTTTTTGGTAGTGATATAAAGATATAGTTCCAAATATGAGCTGGTTCCCTTTAAAAGATTATGCACTAATTATTTAAATATTTATTAATAAAAGGCCTTTTTACTTCTTTGAATTGAAGCTAAGTCAACCTATAAAATACCTTAAAATAACCTCTGCTTGTGAGGTAGTGGGAGTCTGGACATATCAACAATGAGTTAAAAACAAGACTCCTATTTACAGCTTAAAATATGATATACTACATATACATACTTGTCTAAAAAACAAAGCTATTCGTTAAGACTCTGGATGACTTGATTTGAGACAGAGCTCCTATCATGTAATAAAATTCCCAAGGGATGGCATTTTGCTCATCCAAATGAATTACATATTTTATAATTACTTTTGAGGCAAACAAATCAAAACAAGACTAGTAGCGAGGTAGAACTACCATGATCCTGTAAAGCACAGGTGGCAAACACAAGGCCCTTGGGCCTCCACCTTGTTTTATCTGGCCCAGCACCTTGTTTCTACCTGGCAGCAGCGCTGCCGAGTTCTCACTTAACTGTTAAGGAGTAGTTACATTTATACGGTCCTAAAATTACATCTGGCCCTTTGAAGGCAACTGGGAGGCTGATGTGGCTGATGTGGCCCTGGTGAAAATGACTTTGACACCCCTGCTGTAAAGCCAATGGAAACAAGAACTCTTCAATGCATGTAATTTCAAGTTTAAAAAAATGTTTTCAGTCAAACTGATTACATCAATTTGCAAAAATCTCATCTAGAACTTAATTCAACAGCAATTTGTTTTCAATTGGTCAGGATTAAAAAAATTAGAGGAAGGAGAGAGAAGGAATGAAAGATGGAATTAACTGGAATGGTCCTTGGATATAAAACAGACATTATAGAGGTGGAGCATGCCCTTTAAAATAAAGGGCTGTCTTCCACCAAGAGGTCAGCATATAGATAAGAAAAGGATATCGAAACTTCTCTGAGAGTCTCTAAAGAAAAACATGATTACTGGGGCACTCTACCTCACAGGATAGGAAAGCACCTTTGCCTTTGTGGTGCTCATTCCACCTTTTTTGCTCAAGGGCAAGCAAGAGGCCCAGTGGAAAAGATGTAAGACTTTCTTTGCAAATCCCTTTTTAAAAGCTCTCAAATTTATCTCAAGGGGATTATAATGAGTCAAAAAAAAAAAAAGCCAATCCCAAAAGGTTACACATACTATATGATTCCATACACATAATATTCTTGAAATGACAAAATTATGAACTGGAGAAAAGAATCATGGCAGCCAAGTGTGAGGAAGAGGCATAGGTGGCTGTGTGTACAAAAGGGAAGTGCAAAGGAACCTTGCGCTGGAACTAAGTGGTCACATGAATCTGCACATGTGATAAAACTGCAGAGAACTAAATATATACACAGACATGACAACTAGAGAAATCTGAATAAAGTCTGTGGATTTTATCAGCATTCATTTCCTGTTGGGATATTGTACCACAGTTCTGTTAGGATGTTACCATTAAGGAAAACTGGGTGATGGGTATATGGGATTTCTCTCTACAATTTTCTACAAAGGCATGTGAATCTATAATTACCTAAAAATAAACAGATTTTTTTTTTAAAAAGCAATTACTCAACTTGCTAAAAACACATGGTATTACATGTCTGTCTTTACTTCTCTTATTTGCATAGAAATAATATATGCAAATAAGTAGTAAAATAGTTATTTAGTTCTGAGACTCTCTGAAGAAAATAGTTCTTTTTAAAAAATAATATCGTACTAAAATAAATAATTAATCTTGAAAAAAGATAAAAACCTCTCAAGTTAATTATTTTGAGGTAATGTATGAATCTGAAAATAGATAAGCATAATTTCTTTCTTTTAGTTTTTTTTTTTTAATTTTTAGAAAGAGGGGGAGAGAGAAGGAGAAAAACACCTATGTAAGAGAGAAACATCAACTGTTTGCCTCTGTACGTGCCCCAACTGGAGACCATACCCACAATCCTGGCATGTGCCCTGACCAGGAACTGAACTGGTGACCCTTCGGTTTGTGGAATGACACAGAACCGACTACGCCACACTGGTTGGGGCAAGCATATTTTCTATTTTTCTAGAGTGATGGATTTGTAACTGACATATTTTGAATTTTTGTTAAAAATGGAATGAGGGCAACAAGAAATGTGTTCATTTTTCTACATAGGACTGATTTAAAACAAATTATCCAAGCAACTGCAGTGCTAAAATATGGTAATCATGTTTCATAAACTTTCTTTTAGGTGTCTGTTTATTCAAACATTTTCTGAAGCAGACACTATACTTGGTGCCTGGATTACAAAAGATTTAATATGAAATCCCTGAGGATTTCATAAACTTGAAACTATAAGAGAGACATACAAACATAAGTGTGGCAGAGAAGCATAGCTACGGGTATAAAATTTTAAGTGTCCAATAAATATTTGCTGAATGAATTTTAAAAGTAATAGAAGGAATGCCTGTGAGTCTGAGAATCCAGAGTGGGGTATGTGTGGTAATGTGAATAAAGAAGAAACGTGCTAACAGCCTGCCATTTGTTGTGTGGCTTACTATGTTTCAGGCACTGCACTTGGTCACCACTCCACCTAGCCAGGCTCTGAAGGAGGTATTACTACCCCCATTTTAGAGTTGGAAAAATGAGTTTAGACTTAGTAAGGAAGCTGAGATTTGAACCCAGGTGTGCTAATAACACATACCTGCTGCTCACCACTTGGCTAGAGTGAACCAGGTGGCCCTAGCAAATTCCTCACCATCATCTTCCATGGTTATTCTCCATCATCATCTCAACCACTCTTGCCCTCACTATGTTCCAATCACAGGTATCTTCTTTCAGTTCCTCAAGGTCTTTACACAGGTTATTCCTTCTATTTGTAATGCTTGGTGCCCTACACTCCCCACCCCAATATATACACACTCTGGCTGGTATGTTTGAGAGGAGATGGCATCAATAATACCTCCTAAGCCCAATTATCCTGAATAAATAATGAAACTTTTTTTTTTAAATCATAGGACAAGAATTTCAAAATAAAATTAGAGAAGCCCAGAAAGCATTCCTATTCCCCACTGGAAGGGAGCAGCAGTCCTATTTGTGAGGAAGTTGTTATAATGAATCCATGACTACAGATTTTAACCTCTAAGAAAACACATGTGAATTCTTGTCTATGAATTAACTTGTAGTACAGAGTAATAAACTAAGGTACACTGAGATTTCCTACATGCATTAAAACTATGGAACCTTTTTCTACATTCCTTTTAGCACTTAGCATTATGTCAATTTCCATATATATAAAATATTAAATCAATTTTTCCATTACCATTAATCCTCTTATATCCCTCCTCCCAGCAATCACCCCACACTGTTGTCCATCTCCATGTGTCCCTTTTCCTTTTTGCTCAATCCCTCCACCCCTAACATCCCCCTACCACTAGCTGTCATCCTGCTCTCACGTATGAGTCTGTCCCCACTCTCCTAATTAGTTCAGTTTGTTCATTAGATTCCATATATAAGTGAAATCTTATGCTTTTGTCTTTCTTTGACTGGCTTATTTCACTTAGCATAATGTTCTCCAGGTCCATCCATACTGTCGCAAAGGGTAAAATTTTGTTCCTTTTTATGGCCAAGTAGTATTCCCTTGTGTAAATGTCCCATAGTTGTTTTACCCACTCATCTACTAATGGACACTTGGGATGTTTCCATATCTTGGTGATTGTAAATAATGAAATAATGCTGCAGAGAACATAGGGGTGCTAACATTCTTTCAAATTAGTGTTTTGGATGTGGGAAAGTGGAGACAACTGCATTCTAACATTAATAAAAATGATTTAAAAAAAACAGAAATTAGTGTCTTGGGTTCCTTGGAATGTATTCCCAAAAGTGGGATCCTGGGTCAAAGGTAGATCCATTTTTAACTTTTTGAGGTATCTCCATACTGCTTTCCATAGTGGCTGCATCATTCTGCATTCCCACCAACAGTGCAAAAGGGTTCCCCTTTCTCCACATCTTTCCCAGCACTTGTTTCTTAATTTATTGATGGTAGACAATCTGACAGAGTGAGATGGTATCTCATTGTAGTTTTAATCTGCATTTCTTTGATTAGTGACATTGAGATCTTTTCATATGTCTGTTGGCCATCTGTATGCCCTCTTTGGAGAAGTGTCTATTCAGATCCTTTGTCCATTTTTAAATTGGGTTGTTTTTTTGGTGTTGAGTTTTGTAACTTCTTTATAAACTTTGGATATTAACCCCTTATCCGATGTATTAGTGAATCTGTTCACCTGTTCTGTGGGTTGTCTTTTTATTTTGTTGATGATTTCCTTTGCTGTGCAAAAACTTTTTAGTTTGATGTAGTCCCATCTGTTTATCTTTTCTTTTGTTTCCCTTACCTGGGCAGATACATCCAACAAAAAATTGCTACGAGCAATGTCTGAGATTTTGCTGCCTATGTTTTCTACTATTTTATGGTTTCAGGTATAACATTTAAGTCTTTGATCCATTTTGAATTTATTCTTGTGTGTGGTGTCTGTCCAATTACCCTAACACCATTTATTGAATAAACTATCTGTAGCTCTTTGTATGTGCATGCTTCTTCTGTAGAATATGAACTGACTATGAAGGTATGGGTTTATTTCTGGGCTCTCTATTTTGTTCCCTTATTTATGTGCCTGTTTTCATGCTAGTACAATGTTCTTTTGTTTACTGTAGACATATAGTATAGTTTGGTATTAGGTAGTGTGATTCCTCCAACTTTGTTCTTCTTTCTCAGGATTGGTGTTGCTATGCAGAGCCTTCTGGAGTTCCACACACATTTCTGAAATATTTGTTCTAGTTCTGTGAATTATGTCATTGGAATCTTAATAGGAATTGTGCTGAATCTATAGATTGTTTTGCATAGTATGGACATTTTAATTATGTTAATTCTTCCCATCCATGACCATGGTATGTACTTCCAGTTATTTTTATCTTCTTTAGCTTCTTTCTTCAGTGTCTTATAATGTTTCATGTACAGGTCATTATATCCTTGGTTAGGTTTAACCAAGGATATAATGGGATTGTTTTCTTTATTCCCTTTTCTCTTATTCATTATTGGCATATAAGAAACTGATTTCTGGATATTAATTTTGTATCCTGGTACTTTGCTGAATTCATTTAAAATATTAAGTCTTTATATGTAAAACCTCAATAGGATTCCTTATTTATTTTTTAACAAGAGACATGTTATTTTATTTCCTGTGAGGTACATAAAATATCTAATGGTGCTATAAGTAAATATGGGTTTTTTTGATATGTTGAATTATTTTTTTAAAAATTTTATTGTTATATTACAGTTGTCCCATTGTTTCCCCCTTTGCCCTCCTCCACCCAGCCCATGCCCCGCTTCCACAGTCAATCTCCACACCACTGTCCACGTCCATGAGTCATTCTTTGACTAGTCCCTTCCCCTTCTTTCTACCCTTATCCCTCTCCCATCTGGTCACTGTCAGTCTGTTCCATGTTTCTATGCCTTTGGTTCTATTTTGCTCATTAGTTTATTTTGTTCATTAGATTCTTCTTATAGGTGAGATCATATGGTATTTGTCTTTCACTGACTGGCTTATTTAACTTAGCATAATATTGTTGAGTTCCATCCATGGTGTCACAAAAGATAGGAGTTCCTTCCTTCTTTCTGCAGCAAAGTATCCCACTACATAAATATACCACAGTTTTTTGATCCACTCATTTGCTGATGGGCACTTAGTTTGTTTCCAGCACTTGGCTATTGTAAATAGCATGGCTATGAACACAGGGGCGCTTAAGTTCTTTTGAATTGGTTATTTCGGGATTAGGGCATATTCCTAGCAGTGGAATCACTGGGTAACTTATGACATCATAAAAGTCCTAGAGGAAAACATAGGCAGTAAAATTTCAGATATCCCATGAAGCAATATTTTTGCCAATATATCTCTTAAGACACTGGAAACAAAGGAGAAAATAAACAAATCAGATTACATAAAATTAAAAAGCTTCTGCACAGCTAAAGAAACCATCATCAAAATGGAAAGGAAACCGACTGTATGGGACAACATATTTACCAGTGATACATCAGATAAGGGTTTAATCTCCAAAATACATACAAAATTCATATGACTCCACACCAGGAAGACAAACAATCCAATTAAAAAATGGGCAAAGGACCTGCAGAGACACTTTTCCAAGGAGGACATACAGAGGGCCCAGAGACATAAGAAAGGATACTCAACATCACTAGCCATCACAGAGATACAAATTAAAACCACATGAGATATCAACTCACATGGGTCAGAACGGCCATCATTAAAAAAAATCAACAAACAACGAGTGCTAGAGAGGCTGCAGAGAAAAGGGAACCCTGGTGCACTGTTGGTTGGAATGCAGACTGGTGCAGCCACTGTGGAAAACACTATGGAATTTCCTCAAAGAAAAAATTAAAAATGGATTCTTTAGTTTTAATTGTAGAAACACTTACCTACCCTGGAAGATAGGAGGTCAGAGAGGTCTTTAGCTTAATTCCCCAAGTAAAACATTTACAATAAATATCTCGTTTTACTGCAAATATCAATTTCCAGAACACATAACTCATTCTAAAATGTAGGTGAAGCACTATATTCCAAAGCAATATCAATGCTTTTTGAATGATATAAATGGTCAAATATTTATTCATTAAATTATGTTTTGAGCAATAAACATGAAAATGAAGCTGCTGGGCTATAAAAATGAATTAACATTAACAGTCAATTATCCTTCCTGCTCTCTAAGTAGATTGATTTTTGTTTTACCTCATCAGTGAAGAAACAAACACTGGGTTCTTATAAATACAATTCGGAGTAAAATAACACAGTTCAAAACTTACACAGCATTTAGTGCCTGGCACATAGTAAATGCCTAATGAGCTATTACCACAAATTATGTGTCATTATCATCATCATATCCATCATCAGTGCAGCAAATCACATAATATTAACTATATAATGCTCTTTAAATTTATAATGTACACTTACTTTAAAATAAGTTTGGAAAACTTTGATAAAATTAAAATTTCATGAGACTGAACAATATATATTTTTTCAAATTCCAAATCCTGTACACTGAGAAAACATATTGGTTCTGAAATTAAATTATGGTTCTGTATGACATTAAAACCCAACCACACAATATCCCTTTAAAACTTGAACATAGGCTATAAACTGGTTGCTTTAACCAGATTTCAGTTCACAATAGTAGCAGTCTAATTTCTCATACGTACTATCATTTAAATAGCAAATTCAAATGAAACCAAAGCACTTTCTCTGGGACACCAGATTTATATCTAGGGAAACATTTGTTTTAAGGAGTATTTTCAAGTTTTATTACTCAGTTAAGAACAAAAGTTCAGGCCCTGGCTGGGTAGCAATGTTGGTTACAGCATTGCCCTGACAATGCCAAGGTTATAGGTTCAATCCCTGGTCAGGGCACATAAAAGAATCAACCAATGAATGCATAAATAAGAGGACACATTGATATTTCTCTCTCTAAAATCAACTAAAAAAAAAGAACAAAAGTTTAGCACAATTATTTCTGTCACCAAAGAACTTACAATATTAAATTATAGATAGGAGACAAGAAACTGGCAAAGGCAAAGCAATAGAACACTGGAGAAGAGAGAGTAGCTTTTTCTATATTCCTAATACATTTTCATGTATTTCAGGAAGATGATAATTCTTTTCTCTGTCCTTCTATTAGTGGAAATATGATGGAGTGAGTTTTTTGGCTAAGGAAATTAATACTTATTGAATATCAACTATGTACCAGAAGATTTACTTACCTATATTATTTCATATAGTACTTTGCCTTCTCTCTAATCACCTAGCTACTCCAATAAATCCAGTGGGACACAGGATGAAACTTTTAGATGTCAGTACTTTTTCTTATTTGCTTGGCTTTGCCATTATTTGAGGCTTCTGCCACATTACTTTTGAGCTAAGTGTTTGCCCTTTTGCTGTGGGTGTCGATTCTCTCCTTCCTATTTCTTCTACACTATTATCAAATTCTCAGAATTACTTTAAATTCCATGCTTTTTACAGTAGTCCTTATCATTCAACTTTTAACACTGCAAGCAGTCTGAGTTCATAGGCAGATAGGGACAGACAAGGGAAAAGACCCTGAGAGGCTAGCTAGCTAGTGGCAAAGTAGAACAGAAACCCAAGTTTTCTCTCTCTTAGGTCAGGGTTTGTTCTAGCATACCTCAACGTCTTCCCAAAATACTCTCTCAATCTCCCCCTAGATCTTTCTAAACATAGAATTCTTGTCTTCAAATAGACACTTAAGAAGGCTTGCTTTTTCTCTTAGGATTCATGAAATTTTTGAGAAAAATATTCCTTAATCTGCAACATACTAACTAAAAAGTAATCCTGCCTTTTTCTCTGAGTGATGGAACTTCTAGAGAATATAAGTAAATGTTAAGAGAAAAAGAGTCCTTATATTTACTATGAAATAAGTTTGGAGTTGCTGTTGAATGAGCACAGATTTTCAGTTTTACAAAAGAAAGAGAGTTCTGGAAGTAGATGGTGATGATAGTTGCAAAATATTATGTTTTTTAATACCACTGAACCGTACATCTAAAAATGGTTAAGCCTGACCAGGTGGCTTAGTTAGATGGAGCATCGCTGCATGCACTAAAAGGTTGTGGGTTCAATCCTCAGTTGGGGCCCATATGGGAAACCACTTATTCATGTTTCTCTCTCAGGTCGATGTTTCTTTCTTTACCTTTCTCTCTCCGCCCCCCCAGCCCTGCTTCCTCTTTCTCTAAAAATCAATAAAAACATATCTTCTGGTAAGAATTAAGAAAAATGGTTAAATGGTAAATATTATGTATATTTTACTACAATCTAAAAAACTATATTTATCCTCATCCAAGGACATTTCTTCATTGCTTTGTGAGAGACAGGAAGAGAGAGAGAAACATCGATGAGAGAGAAACATTGATTGGTTGCCTCTCATATGCGCCCCAACTGGGGACTGAACAAACAATCCAGGCATGTGCCCTGACCAGGAATTGAACACCCTACCTTTGGGTTACAGGAGAGCACTCCAACCAACTGAGCCACACTGGCCTACTGTTAGAGGGTGCCACAGTGACTTTCCTTTCTATAGCATAACTGTGAATTAAATATTTATATCACTGCTGTATGAAAGGACTGGCTATACCCAGAGATCAGTATGACCCTGTGTGTCCATGTTTGCCTGGGACAATTCTTCTTCTTTTCTTTTAATCCTCACCAGAGGACATTTTTTCCTTGTCTTTAGGAGAGAGGAAGGGAGCAAGAGAGCGGGAGGGTGTGGTGGGAGGGAGGGAGGGAGGGAGAGGGAGAGAGAGAGAGAGAGAGAGAGAGAGAGAGAGAGAGAGAGAGAGATCAATGTGAAAGAACATCAATTCATCAATTGGCTGCCCTCTCATACATGCCCTGACCAGGGATCAAATCCAAAATTTGGGTATGTGCCCTGGCCAGGAATTGAACTCGCACCCTTTCAGTCTATGGGATGACATTCCAACTGAGTCACACTGGCCAGGGCTGCCTGGGACAATTTAGATTTACATCTGTTGTCTCGCTATTACAAACAGGGCCCCCTTTTACATTCAAAAGAATCTCAATCTAGACAAATTATAAGGCCATCCCACACATATCGTAGCATTTATAAAAATTAAAGACAGTTTATGTATGTGTCTTAATTTTGCAATTAAATCACTCTTCTTATTGGTTGAAAATCAACCTTAAGATTTCTTAATAGTTCTTTTCTAACTTACATGAACAGCACAGTCTCTTGCATGTGAGGCTACAAAATGATTTTGGAGACGAGGTGACTTTGGCTGTGTTTTGTTTCTGAATTAAATCCTGCTTTTTGATAAGAAGAAAAATATACATTTTAAATTAATGCACATAGTTAATCTTATATAGTTACCTGTGCCTGAAAAATAGTAGGTATTTAATATATTGGGAGATGAATGAATAATGTACCAGAATATTCCAGACTATAGCCAACATTCCTAAAATATTTCAATAATGTAAACATAAAAGGATACTTTAAGTACAACCAGGAAGTGAATCCACTAACAATAACCAAGAAAAAATGCACTGTAATGTTTTACTGTTACACAGAGCTGGGTGATGACACACTATTTTCTATGCACAGACATCATGGAATACAAGCTCTGAAATAGACCACAGTGATAATGAAAATCAGCTGCCCTGAAGAATGAAAAAACATTGAAAAAATCATCCTATTCTTTACAATATGTTTGTCAGTCCACTCATTATTCAAGTGATAGCAAGCTCTCTTATTTAAGAAGAATACCTTCTGTCTGACTATGAAGAAAATGATTGTTTCAGGCTGCCTATGCTCTACAGTCCTATTCAGCTGGCACAGACAATTTGCATCAACCTGTGACTAGTGATACTGTCCCTTAGTGGTGTCTCAGATAGCCATGACCTCATGTGTTCTTAATATTGAGGTTCTCACTTATAAAGTAGTGTCTCTGAAATTCTCATGAATTCTTACTTGAATGCAACCGCATTTTATTAATTATTATTATTTATTAAATCTAAAAATCCTAACAAAAATTTATCAACTTACTTAGGATTAGCATGACAAATTATTCAGAAGCAGAAATCTGCACAACAAGCAAGGAAGGAGAGGGGCAAATGTGATAAACACATCCTTGTGAGCATATAATATTCGATACAATTACTAGTAAAATATAGCATAAAATCCTGAAACTATGCAGCACATACCATCTAAGAATGCTAATTAATATAATTATTGGGTGCTACTCATTACAAAAAAACCCCACCTTGAATACTCATAAAAAGTGGTTACAGAATGTAAATCCACCAGCATGAAAACATTTAGTATTACCATACAGAAAGCAAAACAAATGGCAGCAGATGCTAAAGACTGGAAGTAAAGGGAACTACAGAGTGGTAAAGTACAAATTAACACTAAAAGGAAAAAGTTGACAAAGAAATAGTTAAGCAGAAAAACAGATGAACTCCGGGGAAAAAGTAAATGGCTAATAAACAACAAAAGAAGGAATATTTATAAACAGGAAAGACTGTGAAGAGCATGTAAGACAATTTATCTAAAGACATGGACATGAAAAGAGCAGAATGTCACCAGAGAAACAATTCAAGAACTAAAGGATCAAGGCACTGAGTTAGAAAATGTCACAGTATACTTTTTGCAAATTTAGACTTAGGTTTCGAGTTGAAGAAAAATTATCTCAAATTGTAAAGAAACCAGAAGACAGCTAGAAATCCAAGTAAATTGTTATAGGTCAGTTATGTATGACAACCCTCGGACTTGGATTATATGCTGAACAATATGCTAATTTTTAACCAGTGAAATAGCCTACGTTTCTGTCTATTAACAAAACTGCAAGAGTATGTGAGGAATTTCAACGATTGCTAATTTACAGCAACAGTAACTCAGAATAACTAACACCATAAAACAGATATAGAAATCAGGTAAAGATACTGAGTTTCTGGACCTCTCATTAGAAGAATTAGATTTTTATTTTCAGAATATTCATGACATTAATTTGAACAATAACCAATCCCTAACGTACTGTCCTTACTCTATCTTCAAAGTTTTAGAAAGTATGATTACGGCATAAAATGCTTTCTTAGGGAATATAGTAAAATTATTTTTTCCCGGTTTCTTCTAAAGCAATTCAACAATGCTAAGACAGAATATGTAGTAACACCAGACATGCATATGCACATACCTATATGTATGTTTACCTTTCCTGGCCTAGCTTAGTTATTTTTGTCAGGTGGAAACTAAGTACCCAGGTAAAGGTTAATTTAATTTATATAATTCAATAATGATTCCAGAAGTCAGAAGGAAGATATGAAGACCATGAATCCTTCAACAAGAGAGGCTGCTAGTGGATATGATTTTAAATGTTATTTTGATCACAACTATTTTTCCATAGCTACACAGTTACCAGGTTTTGTTAATGATTTTCCTTCTGGATCTATTCTCCCCCCCCCCCCCCCCCCCCCGCCACCCATATTCATCTGTTAACATCCTAGTTTAGACCCTTATCATTAGTTAAGTAATCTACTAATTGGTCTTCTCGGGCATTCTGTACCCCACCCTCATACATCTTGTTCTAGTTAATCCTGTATACTGTAACTCATCCATGCAACAAATGTTTATCAGGCATTTATCATGGGCCTATGTGAATGCTTGAATATTTGACATCTACCAAAGCAACAGAAATCAGCAGGTAAACTTCTGTATGTTTCTGAGATCATGAAATTGGCTATGCATCTGATTGTTTTCTTGCAGCAGCTGTGAGGAAGATCTAATTGCATCTGGACCACACACACACAAGGCAGAGTTCTACTCAAATCTTCTGTTATGATTACTGCCTACAGGATAGTCTTTTCTTAGCAATCCAAAGTGATAAGACTACAAACATTTATTTCACATTCCAGTATTCATACTATTCACTCAAGAATGGAGTTAGTGGTTTTGATCACATATACATAAGCTTTTATATGCACAGGCCTACCAGGAACAACTAAACTATTAATGGCTTTAATCTAGCAAATACTGAACACTTTGGACTCTAATCAATTCTAATTTATAAGCTTTTATGTCCCAAGGCTTCCCATTTGTAAATCCATTGTTTGTAACCTAGATCACATTTCTATTGAAAAAAAGGCTATATGTCAGTTAGTAGTTTCCCAGGGAATTCCTAAATCTATTTAATCTAATAATATACTTAAAATATATCTAATATGCAGTGAAAAGTAGTAACATTATTAATAATCACAAGCACCCTCTCTTTTAGGCATTTTACATACATTGACTCATTTAATCCTCACAGCAACCAACAGGAAAATTGCTATTATTATGCCCATATTTACCCAAGAGGAAACTACAGCACAGACTAAGTAACGGGTCAAAGGGCCAACAAGGTTAGAAGTACCTGATCAGGGTCTCCAACCAATCCTGGGTCCAGGATCTGTTCTTTTTAGCCACTGTGTTCAATTGCCTCGACCACTAAAAAGTTTTAGGTAGTTTAGCCTGAAGAGTATCCACATTTTTAAAAGTACATCACGGTTTTACTTCAAATGACTCATCTCATACTTTAAGGTTCTTCTGAAGTCTAAGGGCTTTATTACCTCACTCATCATTGTTATTTTATGAATTGCTCACATATGTACATATAGAATTTACTTGAGGATCAGTCTATGTGGTCAGAGTCCCTGGATAAGCTGGAGCATTTGGACTGCTCCATTTGCCTCCAGAATATATGCTTCCTAAATAAATAAGTCTGAGCATCAGGCTTAAAAAACCCCCCAACAACAACAAGAACAATGACATAAAACAAAAACCTCGGTCAGGAAGTTAACTGCAAGGCAAGTAATACCATGACTTTTACTAATCACTTAAGAAATATCCTGAATTATCTCAGGATATTGTTGTCTTGTATGTTATATTTATTTGAGGCAAAGATATAGCTTAATATTTTCATCTGTTCACTTTCTGTAAATTTCCCTCCACCAGTGCTCTTGGCAATACCAATCTTGGTATCACCATCTCCTTGCCCCAAGAAACAAAGATTCAAAGGAACTACTAACATAGGTTCAAATCAGAAAGATTCAATGTTGTGTGTATGGGACTAGTTTTAGACTTGTTTTTCTGTGAAGACAAAGAAGACTGGGGAGGGGTGAAGGACTGGGGGATGAAGAGAAAGCTCAGTGATGATTCCAACTAGAGTGAAAAGAAATGAAGAGACATAGTCTCTAAGCAAGAGAGGGAAAAAAGAAAAATCTTTGACTCAAAGATGAGATGCAAAATATGAACCATTTGTTGACCCTATAACTTGCAGATGATTGAGGTCAACAACCCTAGATACTTGAATCACCTTGTATGGGAGCAAGAGTTTGAAATAAAAACACAGCTCTTGACCAAGGTGTAAGTGAACAGACCAGCTGGGGAATGGCAGTAAATACATGGCTGTGACCACACTACAAGAACCCTCAAATTAAGGACAATACTTCCTTCTTCCTTGACTTGGAACTTGACTTTAGAATAATCCTATCTAACACCAGTATGTAACTCGTTGTGGTATTCTTGAAACTATACTTCTAGTAAATAGCTTGTCCAATATTGATCCAAGCCAACAGGTCCAAGCATGTTAAACTAAAAGTCCAAGGTCTCTATTTACCAAGTCAGTGCTTCCAATTAACTGTAAAATTAATACCTAGCACCATTTTTTAAAAGTGTATGAGTGGCTGGTGGTAGTGGTGGTTGTTCTTTTGGTTTTTTTAAAAGAAATAACTTTAAAATTTTTATTTTCAATAGCATTAAAAATAATTTAGTTCTGCTGGTCAATTCTTATCATAGAGGTAGAAAAGAGAACAGAAGACAAAGATCCATTGCAAAGGAAGAGGCGTATTAGAGCTGGTCTAATAGAAATAATTAGATGATAAAAATTAAGCCATGTGCTAAAAGACTAAAGATATGAGTTGCTTTTGGAGCCCTCAGAGGTAGCTTTTTTGTAACAGGGAGAGTTTTTGTACTCAGAAAATTATAGAAGTTTACTCTGATTTGGGTTTGTTAAATTAATATTTGATTTATGAAAGTTACAAATTTAAAGTCCTAGTTTTTAAATTTAGCTTTAATTTTTATTCAATTTACAAACCTGTCAAAATATATTACTTTTGAGTAGCTTTCCATTATTTTTTTAGATTTTAAACTGCAATTATAAATTGAATAAATTCTTTTTCCTTTTTAACTATTTCAACGACCTGATGGCAAATCTTTCCAGTTACTTAGTAATTCTTATAAAACTAACAAAATACTTATAAAAACGAACTTAAATTTTCATACGTTAATACAATAATGTAAATAAACTTGTGTTTATCCTAAAAACCACAAATTAAATCAACTCAATTACATATATTAAAGTGGAAGTACACTGACCAATAAGTATATGAAAAGATTCTCAGCATCATTGAAAAGTTAGTCATAGAGAAATAAAAATTAAAACCACAATGAGATACCATATAGGGATAGGTTGTGAGTCTGTGGTCACAACGTTCTTATCAACCAATCAATACAAAACCTTAAACAGATGTTTGTACAAGTCTATGAATCTTCTAAATATCCACCGAATTGTACACTTTAAAAGGGTGAATTTCATGGTATTGTGAGTTACATCTCAATTTTTAAGTGGAATTACAGTGAACTTGAATCTAATTGAATCTCTAGTTTACAGGAAAACTGGGGAATAGAGGAAAAAATAAAATGACACTGTGAAAAAGCAAAACTTGACCAAATTCAACATGTAGTATATTCTACAAGATTAAGTCCTGTTTTTCTAACACATTCTAAGTAATGGCACTGGAGAGAGAAAGGGGGCTAAAGAGAGAAGGAACCTCAAGAATAAAAGACATTTAAGTGACATAATCAAATGCAATGTGCAAACCCTTTTTAGATCTCCATTTGAACAAACCAACTATTAATCAGGGAAATTTGAATATGGACTGGGGATTAAATGTTACTAAGGAATTACTGTCATAATGAAGTCATGTTTATATATATTCTTTTCTGGTAGAGATTCATACCTACAGTTTTAAGGGGAAATGACAGTATCTGAGATTTGTTTTAAAATACTCTATTAAAAACAATTGGTAGGGGAGGATGGTGCTGAATAGATGTAACAAGAATGGTCTATGTTGTTAATTGTTGAAGCATGGTGATAAGTACCTAGGGGTCTTTTAAACGATCTTTTCTACTTTTATGAATGTTTGAAACTTTCTATAATAAAAAGCTTTTTTAAATAACTATAAAGCTATCATATTACTCTAAGAAGTCAAATTGTCGTAACTATGAAAACTACATGTATTGCTAAATATACGGATTGCTTTTATGTGCACTCTTTTTAAACCTAATTCAAAAATCTTTCAGGAAGTAAAAGAAATCTGTCAAATAAAACAATTATATCATCACTAAGAATTTTAGGAAAACTTTCCCATGAAAGTTTTAGGGTTACCTCTCAGCTGCTAAAGTTTCTTCAAGATGAGAGAAGTCCTGGTAGGACAAGGATGGAATCTTGCTTGCAACCACAACTGCCAGACTGAACCTGCATTTTTTTTAAAATATGTATGTATGTATGTATATATGTATTTTATTTTTAGACAGAGGGGAAGGGAGAAAGAGGGAGAGAAACATTAATGTGTGGTTGCCTATCTAGTGCATCCCCTACTGGGTACCTGGCCCATAACCCAGGCATGTGTGCCCTGAGTGGGAATCGAACCAGCAACCCTTTTGGTGTTGTTGTTGACATTTTATTATGGTCATTTAGCAGTTATATTCTTTTCTTTTTAAAAAAAATATTTTATTGTTCAATTAGTTGTCTGTATTGCCCCCCTCACTCCACTCCCACCCCAGCCAAACCCACCTCCCTCCCTTGCTTCTCCCCCTCCCCCTTGGTTTTGTACATATGTCCTTTATGGTTGTTCCTTTATAGTTGTCCTCTCCCCCCCTCCCCTCTGGCTACTGTTAGATTGTTCTTAATTTCAATTCTCTGGTTATATTTTGTTTGCTTTTTTCTTTTGTTGACTATGTTCCAGTTAAAGGTTAGATCATACAGTGTTTGTCCCTCACCACCTGGCTTATTTCACTTAGCATAATGCTCTCCAGTTCCATCCATGCTGTCACAAAGGGTAGGAGCTCCTTCTTTCTCTCTGCTGCGTAGAATTCCATTGTGTAAATGTACCATAGTTTTTGGGTCCACTCATTTACTGATGGGCACTTAGGTTGCTTCCAGCACTTGGCTTTGTAAATTGTTCTGCTATGAACACTGGGGTGCATAGGTTCTTTTGGATTGGTGTTTCAGGGCTCTTAGGATATAATCCCAACAGTGGAATTGCTGGGTCAAAAGGCAGTTCCATTTTTAGTTTTCTGAGGAAATTCCATACTGTTTTCCACAGTGGCCTCACCAGTCTGCATTCTCACCAACAATGCACTAGGGTTCCCTTTTCTCCACATCCTCTCCAACACTTACCGGTTGATTTGTTTATGATGGCCATTCTGACCGGTGTGAAGTGGTATCTCATTGTGGTTTTAATTTGCATTTCTCTGATGGCTAGTGATGTTGAGCCTCTTTTCATAAGTCTCTGGGCCCTCTGTAATGTCCTACTTGGACAAGTGTCTTGAACCAGAGACCCTTTGGCTCGCAGGCCGGTGCTCAATCCATTGAGTCACACCAGCCAGGGCTGAAACTGCTTTTTATAGCTCTTGTATCAATGACTCCATAACTTAGAAAGGCGGTCCCTCAGAACACTCCCTCACACCTAAATGATGGTTTACAGACTTCCAAATAAGACCTCTATTATCTGCCAGAAAGCTGTCAAAGAATATATACAAATCACTCATCTTTTCAGTCAACAATTACAATAAAAATTTTAGAGACTTTTAAAATAATCAAGATCCATTTTATATGAATGGTGCCTTCACCTTTGGTGCAGCAACCTGAATGACTATATGTAGAAACTCTGACCCTTAAAATTCAAGTTTATTATTAATGTATATATCACCAGTTTATTTTTTATTTATTTAATTCATTGTTGTTATTTTTTTTGCCTCTCAAAGAAATCTATAACCCTTACTCAGATGATTACAACACTGATTAGATTTCTATTTATTTGAAACTTAAGATATGTTAATGCTTCTCATACAACTACACCAGAAGCTCAAACTTGGTAGAATATGTATCTTTTCATATTATTTCCTATCTTTCTGGGCTATAGTTCTTTTAGGTGATAAAATAGTGAGTGATTTAATCCTGAATCCTTCTCATGACCTGGTCTGAATTCTGATCACAACTGGTAAGGCCATTCCACCGAAAGGTATCATTTGCAGATTCTTTCAGCTTTTTCATTAGGTAGTGTTCTAAATTCAGCTGCTATTCCCCAAGGGTTTCACATTCTAGATTTAGGGAAATCACAGGAAGAGTTTAGGAAAATACTTGAGGACAGGACCTATTTGTCATGTAAGAGAACATGGTTTGTTTAGTGTCTCTTTTCTTTAACCACTGACATTTCAATTACAGTACCATGGAATAAATAGTTAATATATTTATAAATTAATTATTTACAAATTAATTAGTATAAATATCTATTGAAAACACAAATTTATCAAACAGACTAAAGAAAAACAATTTATAATATATTTTCCTTATTCTCTGTATTTTATTTATTTATTTATTTTGTATTAGGAAGCTTTTATTATTTCTTGTAGTTTCCCAGAAAACTGACCTAATCAAACACAATTTCTTAGGTTTCTTTGAGTAGGTGTATCCTTTTTAAAAAATACATTTTATTGATTATGCTATTACAGTTGTCCCATTTTTCCCCTCTGTATTCCCCTCCACACCCCCTCCCATCCGCATTCCCAACCCCCTTAGTTCATGTCCATGGTTCTATTCTCCATATTTTAGCACCTATGCTCTGTTGTTTTTTGTATTCCCATCAAAACAGCATTTCTTTGGGTCAGAACAAGGAGACAGAAAAGTGTGCTAGATGCTTTGCTAACTGTGAAAATAAACATAATGCTGATAGTAAAGAAAATAGGCTTAGTTGATGAGTAAAGTATGTTTGAGAAGTACAAACAGAACCTTAGAATCAAAGGCATGTAATGTCTCTATATGATGTTTCTATCAGATAAACAAGCCCTAATCTTCAAGGTCTCCAAACACATTTATGTCCACTGGCCAGAATGGTACTGGAGAGACTACTACTCTTCTAACTCTATGCCGACATTCCCCAATATATTTTCAGATCTATAATTTAATTTATATTACATATATTACCTACATGCATTTGGCAGGCACTTTACCTTTTTGGCTACTGCAAAGATCAAATAAAATAATTATAGACTACTTACTGTAAATTATAAGACCTTCAAGTGCTGTAAGTTTTGGATTTATATGTAAGTAGTAACTTGCTTCAATCAAATGAAGTATTTATCCTTAATTTGTCCTTTTGATAACTTTGCTCAATTATTTCCCACCTTACACATGAAATCTGCCATACATTTAGGCCTATAAATCCTTTGAGTGTTAATTAAATATGTTAGTTATATCTCCTTGATTAGACAGTAAACTCAAGGATAGGAATCACAATGCCTTCTATGTACTCCCCTTCTATGTCTTCACTTCCTTCTGCTTTGTCTCACCATTAGCTGAGTTTTCACAGTGGGTATTTGAGGTAGCATCATTATACATCTTTAATGAAGGCACAGTACATGTACAGAACCGGGTGATCATCCTCCCTCATGTGTCAATAAAACCATCGATGGCAATCAGAGAGAAAGAGAAAATACCATGATTAGCATGATTGACAATGCAGTCTCTAAAAGGCCACAGCAACTACTAAAGAGCTGACCCTGAAAAGCAACAGCTACAGCCCAGCCCCTAAGCTTATGAACAATTCTTGCCCAAAGGCTAAAGGTTCTTGGAATGCCTGCAATCATTCTACAAATTTTTTAGTCTTGAAACCATTATTATTGTGGTCATGTAAATTTGAATAAGGTAGCCAAAAGAATGTATAATTAGAAAATATGTGCAAAATAAAAACTTCTAAGTGGTCATATTCCGCTGTGGCACAGCTATTACACAAAGTACACGAATTACTGCTCATGCATGTAAGTGAGAAAATTTAGCAAAGAAATGGAAAAATTTTAAGTCTTATAATACTCATCAAGCTATCATTCTAATAATTTTTGACATGCTTGGTATTATCGGTGGTGATAACAATAATAATATTTAATGACTGCTTACTGTGTGTCAGAAGCTGTGCTAACTACAATTATATAAAGTAGACATTATCTTTATTTTCCAGATGAGGAAACTGAGGCTAACTCACCAAACATCTCACCCAAGTGAACTGGAAGGATGAATGCAGATCTGACTATCTCTGAGCCTAAGCTCTTAAACTAAGATAGGATTTCTCAACCTCAGCTTGATTGTTATTTCGGACTGGGTAAGTCTTTGTTGTGGGGGCTGTTTTGTGCACTGTCAGATGTGTAATATCATTCCTAGTCTGTCCCCACCAGATGTCAGTGCATCCTGCCCTCCAACAAACCACAGCAATTAAAAAAATACATCCCTAGCCATGGCAACATATCTCCTGGGGGCAAAGCCATTTGGTTAAGAATCATCATCGGGCTAAGCTCTTTACCTTGTTGAAACATCAAGACCATGTTCTTGGAGAAATATACTTGTGATTAATTACCCATGTCTGTCATGGGCAAAGGGTAGGGCTGGATGGAGCCTGACAGGATGGGCAGAGCCAAGGTACAATAGTGCCATATATTGGATTGGCCAAGAAGTAAGTTTGGTTTTTTCCCCATAAGATGGCTCCAGTAGCACTTAGTTGTCTTTAACTTCATTCGAAACAATTTTGTTAGACTGTATTGTGACAGCTGTCACATCAGCATGCATTTAAAAAAACATCAAAATGGGCGAATTTTTGAGTAGCCATTTTAATATTGAAGATGGAAGAAAATATTAAAGGCAACATTTTTGGCCTACTATGCTTTATTATTTCAAGAAAGGTAAAAACGTAATGGAAATGCAAAAGAAGATTTGTGTAGTGTATGGAGAAGTTGCTGTGACTGATCAAACATGTCAAAAGTGGTTTGTTAAGTTTTGTGCTGAAGTTTTCTCATTGGACAATGCTCCACAGTTGGGCAGACCAGTTGAAGTGGATAACAATCAAATCAAGGCATTAACTGAAAACAATCAATGTTTTACCATGTGGTAGACAGCTGACATACTCAAAATATCCAAATCAGTAAAGTTATTGGTGAAAATGAAAACTGTGTCTTATTTTATGGAAAAAACTAAATGGACTTTTTGGCCAACCCAATATTTACTGACTCAGACTGGTGTTACTAAATGCCTTTTAAAATTGTACCAAGAGCTTTTCTAAATTGTGAATACTGAGTTGTTCTTTAGCTTAAAGACAGACTGTATTAAAAACGTTGTCTTTATTCCAAAACGTGCTTCTGTGTATATCACAAGGCCATTGCCTGAAAAGATATGTTGGCCTTGGCTCTGTCATTCTCCTTAACCCAGTAATATGTCTGCATATTCACAACTTCTTTGTGTGTGATTAGTAATGCTTTATTCAGCAGCTTGTGCATCAATGGACCAGTTTTTAGGTCTTACCATAATAACCCCTTCTTTTTTTGGTACTGTGGTGCTGTATTTCCCAATTAATTATTAATTTATAGCACATAATATCACTTCACAATTATCAGTGGTTGTAGTATGTAGTTTACATTAAAATGATAAAATCAGGGAACTTCCAGCCATGATGGAGGCATAGGTAGACACACTGTGCCTCCTCGCACAACCAAAAGAAGGACAACAACAATTTAAAAACAACCAGAATTGACGAAAAATCAAACTGTATGGAAGTCCGACAACCAAGGAGTTAAGGAAGAAACATTCATTCAGACCGGTAAGAGGGGTGGAGATGGGCAGCCAGGTGGAGAGGACTTATGGCAAGGCAGCAGCTGGCAGTACCGCGAAGTGGTGGATTGCGGACTGGGCGGTCCCACATTCACATGCAGATAAACTGGGAGGAACTACTGGGGAGCAAGACAGACCGAGAAACCGAGGGTTCCAGCTCGGGGAAATAAGGCCTCAAACCTCTGACTGAAAACACCTGTGGGGGTTGAGGCGGCAGTGGGAGAAACTCCCAGCCTCACAGTAGAGTTTATTGGAGAGACCCCCAGGGTCCTAGAACGGACACAAGCCCACCCACCCAGGAATCAGCACCAGAAAGGTCCAATTTGATTGTGGGTAGTGGGGGGAGTAACTGAAAACCGGCAGAGACTGGAGCAAGTGGCATTGCTCCTCCTTGTTCCTTCTTCTCTCCCCACATACGGCATCACAAGGCAGTGACGTGGGTTGCCCTGCCCTGGTGAACACCTAAGACTCTGCCCCTTACTACATAACAGGCACGCCAAGAGTTTAAAAAAAAAAAAAAAAAAAAAAAGGCCCAAATCATAGAACAGATCAAAGCTCCAGAGAAAATACAACTAAGAGATGAAGAGACAGCCAACCTATCAGATGCACAGTTCAAAACACTAGTAATCAGGATGCTCACAGAATTGGTTGAATATGGTTGCAAATTGGATGAAGAAATGAAGGCTATGCTAAGTGAAATAAAGGAAAATGTACACGGAACCAACAGTGACAAGAAGGAAACCATGACTCAAACCAACAATGTGGATCAGAAGGAAGAAAGAAACATTCAACCAGAACACGATGAAGAAACAAGAATTTTAAAAAATGAAGAGAGGCTTAGGAACCTCCAGGACATCTTTAAACATTCCAACATCCAAATCATAGGGGTACCAGAAGGAGAAGAGGAAGAGCAAGATATTGAAAACTTATTTGGACAAATAATGAAGGAGAACTTCCCCAATCTTGCAAAGGAAATAGACTTCCAGGAAATCCAGGAAGCTCAGAGTCCCAAACAAGTTGGACCAAGGAGGAACACACCAAGGCACATCATAATTACATTAGCCAAGACTAAAGATAAGGAAAGAATCTTAAAAGCAGCAAGAGAAAAAGAGACAGTTACCTACAAAGGGGTGCCCATAAGACAGTTGATTTCTCAAAAGAAACCTTGCAGGCAAGAAGGGGTTGGAAAGAAGTATTCAAAGTCAGGAAAGGCAAGGACCTCCATCAAAGATTACTCTATCTAGGAAACCTCTCATTTAGAATGGAAGGGCTGCAGATAAAGTGCTTCCCAGATAAGGTCAAGTTCAAGGAGTTCATCATCACCAAGCCCTTATTATAGGAAATGTTAAAAGGACTTATCTAAGAAAAAGATAAAAAATATGAACAGAAAAATGACAACAAACTCAGTTATTAACCACGAAACCTAAAACAAAAACAAACTAAGCAAACAACTAGAACAGGAAGAGGATCACAGAAATGGAGATCACATGGAGGGTTATCAGCAGGGGAGTGGGTAGGGAGAGAGGGGGAAAAGGTACAGAGAATAAGTAGCATAAATGGTAGGTAGAAGATAGATGGGGTGGTTAAGAATAGTAAAGGAAATGTAGAAGCCAAAAAACTTGTATATATGACCTATGGACATGAACTAAAGGGGGGGAATGCAGGTGGGAGGGGGTGCACAGGCTGGAAGGGAATAAAGGGGGGGAAATGGGACAACTGTAATAACACAATCAATAAAATATATTTTTTTAAAAAATTAAAAAATTAAAATAACTAAAAAAATGATAAAAAATCAATGATACCAAAAAGTAGCTGCTCAGAATTTGAATTTAGGGGTTTGAATCTGAAAGTTTATTGAGATTCTCATTTCTTTTCCATAGAGACTCAACTACTGTTAAAGAGAATATGGGTACCACAAATATTAACATTTATAGAATTCATTTTTAATCAAGTCAGAGCCATTTTCTGCTATTTTGCATATAGGAGAATGATGAATAAACTGGCAGTCAGGAGCCTTGGATTCTCCTATTTCTGGCTTTTACACTAACTTGCTATATAGTTTTAGACTATATATGGCCTGATTCCCAGTCCATAATAAAATGGGGAGCTGGACAAGAATCTAGCTTACTGGTCTAGCTCCCTGTACTGCTTCTGAGTTCTGTGATTCTAGTACCCCATACTTTAGTTCTCATTGCCTTTAGCACTTCACCTTGTCCTCCCACCTAATTACTGTTTTTAACCACAATTCTATATCCAGTTTGCCACATTAATTCTATGAATTTTTAAAGCTTGTTTACTTATTTATTTTAAAAAGAGGAGATGTGAAGGAGAAGAGGGAGAAAAACATGGACTGATGCTCTTCCCTACGCGCCCTGACTGTGAACAAAACCTGTAGCCCAGACGTGTCCTGACTAGGAATCAAACCAGTGACTTTTCAGTTTGTGAGACGACACCCAGCTGAGCCACACCAGCCTGGGCAAATTGCATGAATTTTGAAGTTCTTGTTTTTCTCCAGTAACTATTTTTATTGTTGTATAAATTAGTTTAATAACTATGAACACAGTGTCAAGTAGAAAGTCTTAATAGCATCACTGCTTCCTTGAAGGCTGTGTTAGACCTAACAAAAAACAGTGTTGCTTGTAGTTCTGGAAAAAACAAAAACAAAAACAAAAACCTGAAAATTCTGAAAAAAAGATAACAAACTTTATTCAAGACTTACTTTTAACAATTACTACTTGCAAGATTAGCAACAAATAAACCAAAATATTTACACTGGCCATCTTTTGGGTGGGAACAACATGGATGGCTTTTCTGCCACTTTAAAATTTTTTCTATATTTTCCAAATTTTTAAAAGAATTATCTATTGCTTTTTAATGGATTATGCAATTAATAATCTACTTTATAAATTATTTGTAGTGGGTAAAAACCACAGTTATCATTAACAAATGTACATTAAACAGCTTTTATAAGTACTTTTAGGAGGTATCAGGTATATATGACGGAATTCTGAAAGCCTGTTTGCTAAAGAAAAAACTGAGGGAAACTAAGTCATTGTGTAGGCAGCTTTAATTAATGATCTATTCCAGAGCCCTTGTGACTTTTAATATTAAATATTTAATGTATAACTAGCAAATTAACTTTGCATCAAACTGATTAAAATGTGTCATGCTATTTATTTCTCTATGTATGCTCAAGGCATACATTGCTTATATGCCCATTTAATAAATTTAAAGCACGATCTTACTATTTTAAATAATTATAGAATTTTAATTGCTGTAGATTTGCTTTTAAAATATACTGCTGGACATATTTTTGCTTACTTTTGCTGAGTCCTTAATTGGAGATGCAACAATGACATCATTATCATAGGAAAATAACTTCCAATTTATTGTATGGTTTCTAGAAAAGTACATGGTATTGTCCAAACACAAAAGTACATGGTATTGTCATGGAGACATTCTAATATGTTGCTACTGAAAACCCTAGATTTTCCCAGTTTAATGTATAGTCTGGGTTTGGTTATCAGCCCTACCACTTAATAGCTGTGACATCCTGGACATACTACCTACTTGACTATTCTGGGAGCTAAGTTTCTCATTTCTAACACTACTACCAACAACACCTGTTTCATACAGTTGAGTTTGCAAAATGTCTTCATATAGTTTAATCCACTGGATACTCGCATACCACCCTCATTTTCTCATTTTGCAGATGGCTGACCCAACATCACATGACTGGTGCTAAGACTAGGGCTCACATACAGATAATAGCCTACCTACTTAGAATCCGTTTTGAAGCTAAAATGAGACAATATGTATGTGAATATATTTTACAAACTTTTTATAAATGTGTAAAGTAGCATATCATTATCCATGTTCCCTTATTAGGGAGGTAATTGTATTCAATGATCTCTAAAGTTGTATCTATAAGTCCAAGTCAGAAGAGTTTAAGTTTTCTGTTCCTATTAGGAAAGTTAATTTAAATTTTTTTCTCTATCTAAAGACTATTATCATACACTTTTAACAGTGTAATCATGTTCAATAGTACATAAATGTTCTTTCTATACAAATCTCTCCATGGTATTAATCACTCACTCAGGAAAAAAAAAAAGTAGCACCTACTACAGACATAGTGGGTATGGAAGCAAGCAAGCAAACAAAAACAACTTGTGGGAAAGTGCTATAAAGAATATAAACAGGCCCTGGCTGGTGTGTCAGTGGATTGAGCACCGGCCTGAGAACCAAAGACTTGCCAGTTCATTTCAGGCCAGATCCCCAGTGGGGGGGGGGGTACGAGAGGCAACCATACATTGATGTTTCTCTTCCTCTCTTCCTCCCTCCCCCTCTCTAAAAATAAATAAGTAAAATCTTAAAAAAAAGGATAACATGTATTTTTAAAAAAGAATACTAACAGAACAGATGCATACCATATTAGTCTGTTTTATTTCTTCCTAAATAACAGTATTTTTAAATGAAGTAATGTTTAATACAAGAAGACACTATAGCAAATTCCACTGCAACTAGGAGTGGCTATGTGATCTAGTTCTGAACAATGGGGTACAAGAAAGACTGATGGGCCTTCTAGAAAATTTTCTCCTCTGCTGATAAGAGAGCTGCAGGAAAATGGTAGCTGGGCTGTTCCTGTTATGACCTCCACTCCATCCCATGCCCTCTACCCTTCCTGCCTTCAAATTGGTTGTGATAGCCAGAGCCACATAACCATTCTTGAAACCACAAGGCAACCAGCACAAGATGAAAAGTCAGTCTCCAATAATGAAAAAAAAAACCTTGCTGCTTGATGACATCATTAAGCAGCTGCACCAGACCCAGAGTGCCTTTCTCCAGATTGTTACATGAGATAAATGTCTTTATTGATAGTCACTACTATTATGTTCTTTTCCCCAGCTAAAAGCATTCCTACCTTCTCTCAAATATCCCAAGTGTCTCCATGCTACCCTCTGAAAAAACAAAGTTTCCTCCCTTACTCTGACTTTGCATCTCATTTGAAAATGTGTCCATCAATATCAGTTGAAATTGTACTAGTCCCATCCATGGAATGCTCTCCCATCTAATCTTACTAATTCTCACTGGGCCACACTTAATTCCTGCGGCCCTCAAGGACCTTTCCCAAGGAACCAGAGGAATTATGTCCTGAATCACCACAATTCTCTCCATTCATTTATTGACAGTCACTCACTATTCTCCATCTCCTTTATTTCATTCTCCATGTAAATCCTCACTTTCAAATTGGCACAGTATTTAGCCAATTCAAAATTCAATTCTAACAGTTTTCAGGCTGGGAATGCAGAACATCTGCATTCAAGCTCTTGCTGACACCCTTGCCAAAAGCCTAGTTGCTGGTCCTATCACTGCAAGTATATGCAACACATTCTCTCTTCGGGATCAGTAATTCTTAACTAAAAGTGGAAATCAATATATCTGGGAAACTTTTCCAAATTACATATGCTGAGGAACAACCCCAGACCAAGTGAATTGTTTCCAAGGCCATATATGTTCAAGGCCCCAGGTGATTTTGATATGTACCTATGGGTGAGATTTTTCTACCATTCTACAGCTGTACTGGTCAATATGGTAGCTACTGGTCATATGTGGCTACTGAGCACTTGAAATTAATTTAAATTTATATGTGAGATTCAGTTACTGGAAAACTTTATGTATGTTTGGAATTTGGTTCTGTTTTTCTCACCTGTAAATGTTATAAAATCTTTTATGAGTATTTCTGATGAAAACTTAAAATCTGTAACTGACAAATGTTGTAAGTCTATTTCAAAGACTTGGTATGAAAACATTTAAAATACCATTAATAACATATTAATTACATATTGAGATAAATTTTTGGTATGTTGGGTTAAAATATATTATTAAAATTAATTTCACCTTTTTAAAACATTTTTAATGTGGCTAATAGAAAATTTAAAATTCTATATAAGTATACATATATATGTATTTGCATTGTATGTCTATTGGACTGTGCTGTTCTTTAAAGAATCATTTTTTTACCCAATTGTGACTAGAAGTTATATATCCTTCAAAACTCCCTATTGTATTTACTTATACCACCCAATGACTCCTCATAAAGGCCTATGCAAGAAATTTCTCTCAGACTTCAGTGTTAGGAGAAAAAAAACCCTGTTCCTAAGCAACTGGTGTAGTTTTATTTTACGAATATTTTAAAACCAACTAATAGTAAGAAATTTTTATCAGAGAAGCTACTTTTATGAGTTATGGCTAAGTGAGGGAACATATCTCTTGCTATGGGCTGAGTTAATCAGTTTTAAATTCCATGTAAATTAAGAACTAGTCTGTTAATGTTGAATTCTGAAACCTTCTAGGAATAAAGTGTATCAATATGGTTATGAGAACTGGTGTGATATTTTTACTATTTGGAGACTGTTATTTTCTTGGTCTTGGCTAAACTGTAGGGAGCAGGGATTGCTATACAGATAACCAAAAGCTAAATTAGGGATTATGTATCCTAAATTATATTATGTCTTGATTCAAGATATGGAAGACATTACCTTGGCTGTATGTAACGATCTTCAAGATAGAGACCAAAACTATGGCAATACTGATGCGCTGTTTCCTCTTTATTCCCAACATGTTGGGCTGAGGACTGTTCAATTCCAAGCCACACTGCTAAATGCTGAACTATATTGATCCTTAAAATAGTGGGTAGAAGGTGAATACCTGAATTTAATTTCTTATTGGCTATATTTTACTCATTCTGGAGTAAAGGAACAAAAGCATTTTCAAGTTCAGATTTTGAATTTCAATGTGGGGAAAGGCTACTAGCTCAGTATGTTACAGTGTTTAAAATGAAAATATAAATTTTAACAACTAAATTTGTTTCTCTGTCTACTTTGTCTCCTGCTTGACAGATGTATAGAGTTACCAGAAACCTTTAATTTTTAAAAATATGATATAAGCCATGCATGCTTGCTCTTGTGTTATAATCACTGCTTGAGACCCTCCCCACCCTTGGGGGCTGAGAGGTGCAGAATTATAATAAGGCTAGTTGCAGTGATAGGGATGAAAATGGGTTGGGAAGGAACAGGAAAAGGGTCATAAACAAGATAACTTAAATGTATTAGAAAGGACATGATTTCTAGAGGTTTTGATTTTTTGAATGTCAATCTTGTGATCCACTTTTAAAAGCAGAAAGTAATCATAGCCCTGACTGGTGTGGCTCAGTGGATTGAGCGCCAGCCTGCAGACCGAAGGGCTGCAGGTTCGATTCCCAGTCAGGGCACATGCCTGAATTGCAGGCCTGGTCCCCAGTTGGAGGCGTGAGAGAGCTAACTGATGTTTCTCTCCTTCTATTTCTCCCTCATTTCCCCTCTCTCTAAAAATAAATGAATAAATTCTTAAAAAAAAAATCATAGATTTAAAAAAAAACGCAAAATGAAACTCTAGTCAACATAAGATTATCAAGTTTAAATGGAAACTCAAGTGCAAATTCCCATGTACACGACAGAAGCATGTATAAATTTGTGTGTGCCGCCAATCCTTAATCTAATCCAAAATTGGGCCAGAATTTTGAGAGATGGGAGAGTGGGCAGCTGAGTAAATGGCAGCCTGAAATAAAGAAATGCTTTTTCTATAAGCCAAAGATTCCAGATGAAATTTGACTCAGAATTTTTTTAAACCTTTGCTTTTATTCAGCTCAAGGACAATAAAAAAATAACTCCTCTAGCTTGAACTGTTTGCAAACATTTATTTTTAGCTCTCTATTCACCCTTAACTGTATTAAGGAGTGAAAAAAAAGAAGTTAAGAAGCAAAAAAGCTAAAAATTAAGAAAACAGCCATATTTTACCTCTAGTTCAGCACACTCAACAAGCTTTCTAATTCATGATCAAGAAGTCTAAATTTAGACTTATTAAGGAAAAAAAAAAGACACTAACATATCCTCTTCAGTCAGGAAGAGAAAGTTAATAGTATCTGTAGAGCCCTCAAACCACAGACATTCAGGGGCACTTAACATCAATTATTTAAATAACTACTAATCTATTACAGAGCAAAGGAAAAAGAGAAAAAAACTAGGTCACTTGACCAGAGGTACAAATGCTATTTATTTGCTTCCTTTCCTTTCCAATAAAAAAGGAAGACAGCAACCTAGTGATTTCCCAAATTAAAGCCAATCAATCTTCTGAATGATATTTCTCTATTCAAAAACTATCTCCAAATCTTGATGCATTTTTAATCTTTCAAAAAGTTTATTTATTTTAAAATAAATAATATGTATGTTACAAGTGGGCCTGTACTCAACATTAGTGGCCAGTGTATAACAGTTTGTAAATTCTGACAGCAAAATCAGAATATTGTTTTACTTCTTTTTAGAGGTAAGAGAGAAAAATAGAGAACTAAAGAATACTGTCTAAGGTAGGATTTAAAAAGAACTTTCCTATGCTTTCTCCACTTCTCAATGTTCATAAGACAAAACCACTTTAATGCTACATACATTTTGAAATGTTAATTTTTTAGTGTCTTCAGTTATTTCTAAAAGTTAGCATAAAAATTTGTCTTACATACTTGATATCTATATGTTTGATAGTAGGTAATTATTGTTAATTTTGAAACTGTGATGAGTATTGTGGTTGTTTTTAGAGTCACTACATATCTCCTACATATACATCAAATAATATGAGATTTGATTCAAAATAATCCAGAAGTACAGCAGATTACAGATACATCGTTTGGCCATTAGTGGGTAACTGTTGACGCTGGAACAGGGATACATGAGGTTTCATTATACTATCCACTTCTGTGTATGTCTGAAAATGTTCATAAAACTTAAAATAAGGGCATACAAAATCCCATCCAAGTGACTCTCAATGTTATAATCTAAGAGTTGACCCCATGGGTAAAAAAGGTGAAGGGACTGAGAAGTACAGATTGGTAGTTACAAAATAATCATGGGGATGAAAAGTATAGAATAGAAAATATAGTCAATAGAACTGCAATAACTATGTATGGTACTAGTTAGGTACTGGAAATATCAGGTGGAACACCGTCTAACCACTATGCTGTACACCTGAAACTAATACAAACTAATCTTGAATGTAAACTGTCACTGAAAAAATAATAAACAAATAAGTTGAGTCCAACTGTAATACTGGTCATTTAGCTTTAGGACAGAAAATAAGAAATATACAGTGTGAGACAGAAAAGGCTAAGTAAGATTGTTTTGTTACAGTATCTATCCATAGCAGAAGTCCTGGAATAAAGAATAATAGTATTACTACATATCTGAAAAAAAATTAACCTACTTATTCATTGTATTAGAAGATTTGATCTAATAAAGCAGTCATATTTTCACTAACCAATCCTGGATAATTACTGTTTAGTTATAATAATGAATTAAAATACTAGAGCACCACAAATTATGCAGCTTTCTTTTTTATGAGCAGTTTTCTAAAATAAAATGTGCTTGCTCTCCTTTCTATCAAAAAGAACATCACTTAAGGAAGGCGGGGGTGGAGAGAAAAGAGAATCCTGTGAACAGTTTGGAGAGAGACAATTTTGAAAGAATCCAAGGATTCCACCCCCACAAAAAAAAGGAGAAGCAATGAGCAACATTCATTAATATCGAAGATGGAGTAAAAACTTAAGACCTCATTACAAGGGATAACTTAAGGATAATAATCCCCTTTCCCATCACCTACCTCCCAAATTTTTCTATAGACTACAAGGATAAAATGTCAACCACTTCAGAAATGTAACAGATTCTACATATAAGCTTAATAGAATGATTTCTGGTGTTTGGATAAGCCTAACAACGTCTCTTAACTTCCAACACATGGTATTTTGCTTCATTTCTGGAAGAAGCCTCTCTAATGAAGACAAGAGCAATACCGGTATGGTAGTGACCCTGCAAAAAAGTACCAGAGATTAGGAGAATCTGACTGGAGGTCCTTAGACTTAATATAGTAACACAGAATGAATTCTAGATTTAGACTCCCAGATTCCTTGCAGTCCTCGAGTTTATTATACATTCATGGTTCCTAAATTTGAAGTGGTATTAGACATTTAACATATTTTATTAGACACTAGAAGCCTATTTTATTGTTTGAACATTTAAAAACATTACTGTATTTTACCATGTATAATGGGCTCCCATGTATAATGTGTGCCCATGGTTTCGTGTATATAGTAACATGGGATTATTATGCCCATTATCATACCCATGGTATGTGATCTTTATACCCATGTATAATGCGCATCCTTATTTCCCCCCAAAAATTTGGCAAAAAAGTGCACATTACACAAGGCAAAACACGGTATATTCAAGGGTTTCTTCCCCCATCCCTCCCCGCCTTGAGTTGTCTTCCGCTCTACTTTCTTGTTCTTTTAGTCTAAAGAATCAACTTATGAACATGCTCAAATCAGCATGTTAGGCTATGGCCGTGATACAAATTGCATACTAAAGACAGTAAAAGTCAACCCTTTATTTACTAGTATTTGTTCAATGAATGCTGCCTTTTTGCTCTATGATCTTATTACATGCTTATGTAAAATGAACTACCTCATGTCTAATATATGTAACATTTAATAATATACATAATACACCTTCCTAGAATTCCAGAACTGTTACATTGTTACATAATAGGCTTTGGAAACAGAAGGCCTGGGTTTGCATACTGTTTAGAACCTTAAAAATAAAGTAAGATCATACTACCTATTGTTTTGCAGATAGTTAATTTCACCTGGCACTTGAAGACTCTGTCCTTTCCAAAAGAGCATGCTAACTTCTTTGGGTGACTTTCTAAACAAAATGTATAAATTTTATAAATCATACATTTTAGGGATTTTTAACTTTTACAAGAGGACAAGGGGAGTAAATAAACTATAAATGAAATTTAAAGTAGAAGATTCTTTTTAAACCCAAACTCCTCCTCCTTTTGACTACTGAAATAAAGTACTCTTATTTAGGCGAGTGGTTGTTTTGCTTTAACTTTAGGGGAATTACTGAATTAAAATTGGCAAAATGTTTCTTGTCACTGGCACATTCCTATTAAACTCTATAGAATCCCCAGAAAGAAGACTGCATTTTAAAGAGGAAAAACGGGCCCTGGCCAGGTGGCTAAGTTGGTGGAACATCGTCCTGTTGTCCATACTCCAAAATGTTACAGGTCAGGACGCACACCTAGATTGCGGGTTTGATCCCCGCTTGTACAGGAGGCAATCAAACAACATCTCTGTCTGTTTCTCTCTAAAATCAATACACATACCCTCTGGTGAGGACTTTAAAAAAAAAAAAAAAGGAAAAATGGTACAGATAAGATGTGCTAAAAAGAAGCCTATTTTATTATTTGGAAAAACTCAAAAAACTTAAAGGTTTCTTATGAATGAATGTTAACTGCCTATACATAGTTAAATTTAATCTTTAAGACCTCCCCAAATCAAAACATTTCAAAATGATTCATCAACAAATACATACACCACAAAGTCTAGAGGGTAAGAGAACAAAACATTAGCAGCATTTATACTAAGTCACAAAATTTTAAAAATGGTGGTATTATTTGTTTTTTAAAATGTTTTCTATTTTACAAGTTTTATAATAATCCAATTGCTTTTCTAATCAGGTACACAATTAGAATAAAACAATAAAAAATAAGGTTTAGATTTTTAAATACAAATACAGAAAAAAACAGACTATAGCCAAGACAGGGCAAAATAAGACAAGCCAAACAAACACTTTCCTTTATAAAGCACTGGCCAAGTATATCAAGAGATCATGGAAAGAATAAATGTCATTCAATTTACTATGGAGGATAACTTACATTTCACTTATTATTGAATAGCAATCACATTAACCTACTTGGCAATACATAATTATGAATACCTTTCCTTCTAAACAGTTTCTTTTTTAAAAATATCAGATGCTAAGATTAACACAACAAGGATGGTCAAATTAGGAAAGTTACTCTTCATTGAAAACTAATAATAAGTGAACACATATGTGACTATGTTTTCAAATAGAGTATAAAAGGAATACTACTATTCTTTGCCTTTGTACTATCTGATGTACCTTGTCTGGGATATCCTGGGACATCTCCTTTTTGCCCTTGTGATTATCTTTGGTGTATTTCTGTGGTGTATTTCTCAGGTAACTACAACTTATATAGTTATTCAAGTCACCTGGAAAACAAGAAAATAATTTTATAGTTTTAGGATACTGTTGTCCCTTTTTTTCCAACTGGAATGGCCCCTTGAGTTATTCCAGGAGACTTCAGCTATATACCTAGCAGTTCTAATTAAGAAATGAGATTTCATCCCTGACTGGCGTGGCTCACTGGATTGAGGGCTAGCCCGCAAACCGAAGGGTCATGGTTCGATTCCCAGTCAGGGCACAGGCCTGGGTTGCGGACCAGGTCACAAGTAGGGGGTATGCAAGAGGCAACCACACATTGGTATTTCTTTCGCTCTCTCTCCCTCCCGTCCCCTCTCTCTAAAAATAAATAAATAAAATCTTTAAAAAAGAGATATTTCAGAAATGACTCAGGTGTTGGCATAATTTAAAAATAAAAAATATAATAATAAGCTTACATCTGCACTATACACAACCTAAGAGTGAACCCATCTCTACTTTATAATAAAAATATTTAAGGGAAATGTTTTTCCAGTTTTTTTTTTTTTAATTGGCTGCCTGTTCTAAACCCCAAAGAAGTAAGATAGACAGTACTCTGGGAAATGAAAGAGCCTTTTGCTGCTTCCTGTGCCAGCTGGAAGTCTGACAAGGCCTCTGCAAGGCAAGATGTCCCAATTTTTTAGTAAAACTGTCCTTCTCTGGGCATGGAGAATTTAACAAGAAACAATATAACTTCTCTTAGCAAACCCTGCATCAAAGCACTAACTGAATGGGTGCTACTGAATCAACAACCCTACTATTAGTGATAGAGATATTCACCTATGCAGGATTTAAAAAGGCTCAGTCTCAGAGCAAATAGCAAGTACTATTAATACTTGACCAGATTATATACAGGAGCAAAGCAAAACATTTTGACAAATAGAAAGGGTTGAGAAAAGGTAGCCATGCACACAGAAACTGAAAACAGTACTAACTTAAAGAAAAGGGGGAACATAATTCTTATATGCCTAGCTCTTCAGTATGGAAGAAAACTGAGAATTATAACAAAAACACTGTTTTGACCACAGTTGATGAGTTATGATCCATATAGCCTTCACCAGATTATGCCAGATGGACTTTAGTCCTTATTTCTTCACCTTCCTTCACTACCTGCTATACCCAGCCACTCTTCCTCCTTGGGTTTCTCCTTGAATGGCTTTCAAGATAATCAAACTTTTTTAGAAAGCTTTTCCGGTAATTCTGTTCCTTTTGTCACTTTTAAAATTCTCCTATCTCTAAATAGAGAGATTATACTTTTAGGCTGCCCGTCTCTCTTGGTGAATTCATGTAATCTCATATTGGTATTATTTTTTTCTTCAATTGAATGCTCACACTAATTTATATTTTTAGCCCTCTCCTCTTTCCTGAGGGTTAATTTCACATTCTTTCTGGGGTTAAAGAAAGGTCAAAGATGACTTGCAGGGTCTTAGACTTTTTTTTAAAGAGAATTCTATAAACTTGATTATATCTTTCTATGTCATGTAGACTAAGATCTGAAAAATTAAAAGGCTGACAATATACATAATAATAATAGAAAAAAATAGATGCTGACATTGAGAGAACAAAAATAAAATCATGAAGTAAAACCTACAGCTTAGCAATCTAGGACCATTTGGGGTCCAAGTACCCTTCTCTCCCCCAAAATTCAGAGATCTCTTTAGTCCACTGAGAGATTTAAGTAAACCACATAAATGCACTGTAAAATACAGTACCCATTATCCCCATGTAGCTATTTACATTTAATTAAACTAAAAAATCTCAGTTCCTCAGTCATAGCAGCCACTCTCTGTAAGTGCTTGATAGCCACAAGTACCTTATTAGGCAGCAGAGACAAAGAACATTTCAACCATCACAGAAAGTTCTACTGGACAAAGCTACAGTGCTGATTCAACCTTCACTGAATATTCTCTACGTGTAGGCATCACACTAGGCACAGAGATATAGAAAGATGAGTAAGAAAGGTCTCTCTCTGCCCTCAAAGAACACATATCTGTCTAGTGTAGGAAACATAAAAATATTTACAAGTTCTAGAGTAGAGATAATAACATTTGAGAGAGCAATTAATTAAGGGGCCCTGTTCTGAATTGCAGACCAATTAGCTCATATTCCAATCCTTTTCCTTAGCTTTTTCTGTGGACTTAGTCATGTTCACCAGGTGTTAAAATGGGATAGCAAGCAATGCTAAGACTCACCACTACCTAAAAATCTCTGGGCTGTTAGAACCAGAGATCATGAGATCTACACAAGATTTAAGTTACCTCTGTTCCTCTGGATTTGATGCCTCACACTGTTGGCAATGCTTAAAAAAAAAAAAAAAGCCATCATGCCACTCTGGTTATCTTCCCTTGGTCCATCCTAGGAGAAAGCTTCGCCTCAACTGTCATTTTGGTTTAGAGCTCACAGCATATGCTATACATATAGTGGCTAAGGGCCTGACATCCTGCGAAGGCATGACCAGGGAATTAATGCTGCAATTGAAAACAAGTCTTGAATGCCAAATCAGCAAGAAGGGAGAGGAGAGGTATGTTCTAAGCAGAAAGGGAAGGCTAAGAAATCAGAATGAAAGAGGTAAGCATCAAAGTTAATGGAAAGAGTTGTGGGCAAGCAAAGGAATCATTACAACTCAAGCACAGGGGACATACAAGGGGGCAACAGCAGAAGATGAAGCTGGATCTCAGCCCAACTCCTAAGAACCTTAATACTACCACATAAGCACTTAGCCTGGATGGCCTGTAAGTGACAGTCAACCTTTATTAAGTAAACAGTCAAATGATGAGTTTGACTTTTGATGTGTTTTCAAAAGACAAACCTGGGGTCTAGTGAAAGTCAGATAGCTGTGGATAAATAAAGGGGAACATATCTGGCTGAACACCTGGTTAAAGGTAAAAAAGAAATTGATTTGAGAGACATTGGAGAAAACTGATTTAATTGCTGACAGAATCTATCTGGCTCACGGGCATCCAATAATTGTTTGTTGCACAAATTACTGAGGAAGGTAATGATCACTTCAATCACAGAGATGAAGAGAAAACAAAAACCATGAGAAACAAAAATGTAAGGGGAGGATTGGCAGAAGAAACTGAGAGAAACTGAAAAGGAACCAAGAAATCAATTGAGACAATATTCCCTCTGCCTAGAGGTAATTCTCCAAGGTGGCTTGCTCCCATCTCCTTCAGAACTCTGAACAAATGTCAGCATCTAGTGAACTCATACCTGATCATACTGTTGAACAATACAGGAATACTCTCTTAGCAATCTCCAACTCTTTCCTGCTTTATTTTTATCTGTAGTACTTATCAACATGTAATATACTATGTATTTTACTCATGTATTTTGTTTAGTTGCATTCACCACTGTACACCAGAGGCTAAAAAAAGTGCCTGGCATATAGTATGTGTTCAAAAAATACTTGTTGATTTGACTGAATGAATTATGCAAAGAAATTAAAAAAGCAGGATTACTACATGTAGATTTTGGATATAAAATAATACCTAACATAGAAAGTCCACTGATTAGAGTGCCGAAATTAAAAATCTGTATAACTAAACAGTCTATTAAGTATAAAAGGCTCAAAAAGTTCTCTTCCAATATGTAATTTATATACATAATACATTCAATATGTAATTGTAACAGTCTATTTACAGTTACAAAGTAATGAATTTTATAACTTGAAAAAATAATTTACAATACTTGACAGCCACACCACAAATCTACCACTTCACGTATTAACACTTTCTCAATTTCCATTACAAATTTCTAATTCCTTTCCTGACATTTCAGCTATTATTAAATGTTAAGCAAAGGCAGGAAGCTAAAATTGAAATACTGGATCATTAGTACACACCATCAGTTTTAAGATACAGTGAAAAGGATATGCCATAAGGAAGGTAAAGAAGGGCAAAAAGTTAGAAAAGTAAAAAAAAAATCCAAGAACACAAGAAGGCTGGCTTGAGGAAATTTCTCAAACATGATTAAGCCTCACTTTCCTCACTAATAAAATTCAGCTAACACTAGTGCCAACCTACCTGATAGTGTTCTCAGACATTTTTTTAGAGAATCAAATCTATTTTAAATAATAAGCTTGATACAGTGCCTATCACAGTCATTTACTCCTTTAATCCACAAATATTTATGAAGAACTTACTCCACAAAAGGTGCCATTCCAGGTACTGGCTATAGTGGCAAATGCAAGATACATAACTACTCTCAGAATCTATGGCCTCCTGCAAAGACAAACGAATGAGGAAGTGTGACAAGTGCTATGGAGGAAGCCAATAGGGCTTGTAAGATAGAAATGAAGGGAGTGAGAAATTTCAACCTTAGACATGGTCAAGAAAAGTGTTTCTGAAGACAGGCCAAGAAGGTATTACCCATATGATAGTATAGAAGTATAACAAAACTTAATTCAAAGTAAGTCCTAGACCTAAATGTAAAACATAAAACCACACACACACACACACACACACGCACACGCGCGTACACTCATAAGTGTTTTAGGCAAAAGAACTGATGATACGTGCAAAGGCTCAGCCCAGCTATGTGAAGAGCTTGTGGCTTATGTGAGGAAGTGAGAGGAACTCAGTATAATGGAAGCATAGTAAGCCAATGAGGTAAGATCACAGAGACAGACAGGAGCAAGATGATGCAGGACTCAAGAAGGCCATGGTAAGGATCTGTGATCTTATGCTATGAGAATTTATTCTTCAATGGAAACCTGCTGAAGTTTCCTGTTTTGCAGACAGAAAGATAATTCAATTTATGTCTCATAAAGACCACTCAAGCTATTTCTGGAAAATGTATTACAAGGGAATCTGAATGGAAGTGGAAGAATTAGTTCCAAGACCAACGCAGTCCAGGAGAGAGAGATGGTGCTTGCAATAGGAAATAAAGAAAAGTTGATGGATTCCAGGTATATTTTGAAATAGACTGGATTCGGGAGATGAGGGAAAGGGAGAAATCAAGGATGACTCCTAGATGTTTGACTTAAGCAAACTGCTTGGCTGATGGTATTATGGTAAGTAACATAGTTAAATATTTAATTAATTTTAGCTATTCAAAAAGAAAGGGCAATTAAGTCAAGGTATGAAGGAACAGCAGTATCAGACCAAATGTCCCACTGAAAACAACCATAAAAGTGTGATAAAATACAAAACAAACAAACAAAAAACCTTGTAATTTGAAGTCATGGAGAGAGCAACCAAGAGAGTCAGTACATTATGGGTTAACAGCCCCTAGAGAAGGGAACACATTGCGAATATCCCCACTTTTTCCCCTTGAGGTATCTGACAATTACCAGCACAGGGCACAGAGCCACGCAGAAAGCAGCATCCTGGCCCTGGTATCAGTCTCACTGGGCTGGGAAGACAAAAATTGAAAGCAGGCAGGAATTGAGGTTCCCAGATAAAAGAGTGAGCTCCACATTCTGCTCAATTTTTGCCCTCCCAGAAGAAATATGCTGAACCGAAAACAACAGGACTGACAGGAAAACCTAGCGAGCAGATGCTGCAAAGAAGAGAAAAAGCTTAGCAGAGCTTTCACCAGCTTCAAAATACTTGGAATCAGGGCTTGCCAAGGAAGGCACATCTTAGTAAATACTCCAAACTTTCTACTGAAACCACAGAAGCACTACGGACTAAGAGTGAGGCTATTTAAATTTCTTGATTGTCCTGAATTCCGCCTGTCCCATCAGTCACTGATAAATCAAAGAGACCCACGTTTTACTAACTGCCTGCCAGAGAATATCAAATCCTATTTGGAGAAAGAGAACATCATTCTGATCCTCTATGATTTTTCATCACAATGTTAATAAAACATTACCAGGTGTTATACATAAAAAGGATTAAATGATCAAAAATCAGACCACAGAAACTGGTTCGTGGGTGACCTAGGTAGTAGAGTCATCAGATAGGAACATTACGACGATTAATATAACCAAGAAAATTGATGAAAACATTGTGAGAACTTGAATATGTGTAAATTTTAGGACTGAAAATACAAAACCCAAAATTAAGAACTCAGTAATTAGGTATACCTGGATAAGGACAGGAAAGACATCATAAGTGAACCTGAAGATAGGTCAGTGAAAAATATCCAATCTGATACATGCAGGGGGGAGGAGATGGAAACTGTGAAGTGACCCAACATACATGTAACTATAATCCCAGAAAGAAAGGCAATAATTGGATAGAAATAATATTCAAAGAATACCAGCTAAGAAAATTGTCAAAGTGACAAAAGACAGCAAACCACAGATTCAAGATTTTGTACAAACTCCATGCAGAATTACAATAAAAGTCATGCATAAGCACACAGTACAATCAGGTGCCACTTAACTACAGGATAAGTTCTGAGAAATGTGTCATTATGTGATTTCATGCTTGTGTGAACCTCACAGAGCACACTTACACAAACCTGGATGGTACAGCCTACCGCACGCCTTGGCCATATGGTATAGTCTATTGCTCCTAGACCACAAGCCTGTTATTTTGTTACTGTACAAATTAACACAAGATTAAATCAAGCACAAGAGAAAGGATGTGATCAAAAGACGCTGTACAACAATCATAAATTTAATTGCAGCCACTAACTTAGCCTCAAAATATATAAGGCAACACTTAAAAGAACTAAAAGGACATAGTTCACATAACTGGAGGAGATTTTAACACACTTCTCTCAACTGAGTAATTAAAAAAACAAAAAGGTCAGTAGTTGTAGACTTTGAACATGATTAATGAACTTGATTTAAAGAATATTAAGCACACTACAATGAATTTTCTAAAATTAACTATAAAGCAAGTGTCAACAAATTACTCACAACTGAAATCATGGAAAAAAAATGATCCTAAGACCACAGTATTAAACTTGGTATCAACAACAAAAATATAGCTTAAAAAAACTCCTAAATGCTTAGCTATTATACTATATACTATATCTAAATAACCTATGGATGACAGAAGAAACCACAATAGATTTTTTAAAAATATTTTGAGTTGAGTGGTAAATAAATATATGACCAGACTTATGAGATTTGGCTAAAGTTGCATGTCTAAGGAAATTTCATAGACTTGAATTCATACATAAAAGAAGACTGATTATTAATGATCTGAGTATCCATCTCAAAAACTTGTAAAATAACGGCAATTTTTTAAAACAGAGGAAAAGAATAAAGGTAAAAGCAGAACCTAACAGAAATTTTAAAAAAATTTTAAATCTGAGAGTTGGCTTTTAAAAAACTGATTGAGGTAAACAGAAAGTACAAATTACCAACAAGCAGATTTTACAAAGCAGATACCATTATAAACATCAAAAAGATAATAAAAGAATAGTGTGAAAAATTTTAAGCCAAATAGAAAAATTGAGATAAAAATGGACAAATCCCTTGAAAACCAAAACTTGTCAAAACTGATTTTAAAAAAAAGTCATAGAAAATGTTAATAGTCCTATATACTATACTATACTATTTCAACATTTATGGCTGAAATAAAATTGATCTTCACAAACTCTTCAGAGAATAAAAAAACATTTCCCAGCTTATTTTATGAAATCAGCATAATCCTGATGCCTAAATCAAAAACTTGACAAGAAATTAAAATTACTAGTAAATCTTGCTCATGAACAAAACTGCAAACATTGTAAATGAAATATAATTGAGCGTATTAAGAAGATGATGCATAATAAAGTGAGGTTAATCCAAAAGTTCAATGATACTTTAAAAATTAGCAAATATGCATCTTCCTACCCATCAAATTTTTAACAAATATCTAATACAGCAACTATATTCCTCAGAATTGTATTCTAAAGAAATTACCAGACAAGGAACAGAGAAATATTTTAAACATGCATTATTTTATTGTTTATAATAGCTTTTATATGCCCATGAATATGGAATCAGCTAAACAATTTACATACTTCTCAGAATCAGTTCAAAATTATATGGGTCTATACTTATCTGTATGATAGCTGTTCATGATATATGACTAAATGTAAGGTGCAAGATACAAAAGCAGGAATATTTCTAAGGCAAAGACACTAATTTTATTTGAAAGTAAAGAAAATTAAACATATGTCATGAGAGAACATGTTCTGAGAATATGATATGTGACACAATGAATTGCCATCTTAAAATTTAAGTTCACAACAGAAAATATAATGCTTTACTTGGACGATTTTCTTCAGAGAAAAGGATATTTTCTCCTCAAAATCCAGTCACAGAAAATTGCCCATGTATGTATTTTATTTAGACTATAAAATAAATTTAAATCAATCAATAGAGAATCTGACATAAGCAGTTATAGTATGAAGGCAAAAACAAAATACCTTGAAAGAGTTAAAAGGTAATAAATCAATGTTTTACATATATAAGGCAACATACTTTCTGCATTCAAATTGGTAAGTTTATAGGAAAAAATTCTATTCTATATATGAGATATATTGGGTTGGCCAAAAAGTTTGTTTGGTAAGATGGCTCTAGTAACACTTAATTGTCTTTAGTTTTATTCAAAAACAATTTTGTTATCTTGTACTGTGACAGCTGTCATATCAGTGTGCATTTTTTAAAAAAATCAAAATGGGTGAATTTTTGTGTAGCCATTTAATACTGAAGATGGAAAAAATATGTGACATTTTTGGCATATTATATGCTTTATTATTTCTTAAAGGCAAAAATGCAACTGAATACAAAAAAATATTTGTGCAGTGTATGGAGAAGTTGTTGTGACTGATCGAATGTGTCAAAAGTAGTTTGCAAAGTTTCATGGTAGAGATTTCTCCCTGGATGATGCTCCACGGTCAGGCAGACCAGTTGAAGTTGAAAGCGATCAAATACAGACATTGAGGACAATCAACATTATACCACATGGTAGACAGCCAGCATACTCAAAATATCCAAACCAATAAAGTTATTGGTGAAAATGAAAAATGTGTCTTTTATTTTATGGAAAAAAAACATACAGATTTTTGGCCAACCCAATACTAGAGAACTCAAACCTCCGAAGACTATTTAAAAAAAAAAACCTCCATTTAATTTTAGCAATTAATAAGAGAATCCACTTTCATTAAAATCATTCCAACCCAGAGACCATATGTAGCATTTTGCAAACATATTCAAATAAGTGTCATACCTCCTGGAATATGCTAGCTCAGAGCAGCCAGCAGTGACTGTGTAAAACAAGTTCTGGGAAGGAATCTGAGGTATTCTGCTTAGGAGAGTGTGCCTGAGGGATTTAGCAAGATTTGCTCAGGTATGGCAGGGGGTGAGGGCTTAGTATGTTTATCGCTATTGTCATCAGACCCAAATTCTTATCCTAGCTCCTTTACCCTCTTCTGAACTTAGGCTATGAAAAAGTAAAATTCATCTCTGCTGATAACCACACTGTGTTGTCTCTAAAAATCAGAGACAAGGCGAACAGAAGGTCACAGATAACAATTTCTCCCAGGGCCATCCTGAAGCTCCAAAATGACTAAGGATCTCCCCCAATCCCCTTTATTTCTCTGGTCTCCTCAACAAAGATGGCTAAGACATCCCATCACTAACCTCCCTCCACTTCATGTGTGACAGCATTCCATCCAAAGCTAGTCTCCACTTTCCCTGGTCTCTCATGAGAATTATCTTGCATTGCCCAAACGTTACCAGAAACTTCATTTCCTCTTCCTGAGAGGACACAGGGTTCCTCAGGCATGTAATCTACCTTGCTGCTGCAAATCAACAACCTAATTTGTCCCACTACAAAGGCATCCTGTTTGTCTTCACCCAGTGGGCAGTAGCAGTTTTATCTATATACAGACTAGATCCTGTATTTATCCAGGATCACTGTGAGAATTAGATTAAATGTTACCATGTAAAATGCCAAGCATCTGCTTGATAAATAGCAAGTACAAAACAATTATTAGCTTCTCTCCTTTAAAGAACCACAAAATAAAGCTATACATGAATTTTACTTTTTTAAATTATCTACATGGTTCTTCACTATCAACAATCTACATCTCTGCAAAACATGCTAAATACTAGAAAGTAAGCCCCTCAAGTAAACAAAACTCTAAACAACCAAAATATACGTGACCAAGTCCGTGAAATAAAGATCATATACTTCACCATAGGGCATCTCCTAAAAATCCTATTCAGACACCATTTGCTCATTTTTAACACACTTTATTTTAATAAATTTGAAAACCAGATGTCTACACCCAGAGCAAATAAGAATTAGTAACTGTAAATAGTTAGAAAGGGATAGGTAGGCATACCAACCACAGAAAAATATAATTGCTCAACAAGGCAGGAGACAGAAAAACTGTAATTATCAAACACAAGAAATTAAAATGCTCAGAAATTTGTTATTTTAATGCAATGGCTTCTTCTATATTTTTTTTGACTGAAAACCTCAACTTTAAAATACTTAAGCTATTATACCTCTGATATATACATATTCACTTATAAATAGTATAGTAATTATATTAACTATTTAAAATATTAATTTGTATTAATCTTGGAATTGCTAGAGATTGCAATCACTAGAGTAACTCACTATTAATATTAGTATATTAAGTGAGGGCACTTTACTGAATATGCTACTCTATTTTTAAAATTTCTTGGTTTGCCAATTTGCAAAGTTCAATGTATTTTGACACTTGATTTTAAGAATTGTCATAGACATAACTGAAAAGCCTAGTTCACAAAGATGCATATCTCCATGTAAAAGAATGTATCACTTACTGGTTTACTAGATCATATCACTTTTATTTCTATTACCAAATACGCACAAGCTTTTATTAAAAGTCAGTTACCTGATGTCAATGTTATTAAAAGTTTATTTTTCCTGTTGTCAGATATTTTTGCCAACTAAACAAAACGTGTTACTTCTCATGTTTCAAAAAAATGGGTCCGAAGTCCACTGAAACTCTCTATGAGGAAAATTTTTCAACAGACTGGAAATATTTAAACATGTTTTCAAAATGTTCTCTCCATAACATTAGTTTCTTCTGAAAAGCAGATACTTTCTCATGTATAAGTTAAAATGTCAATTTTGCCTTGAAGAAACAACTTAGCATTTGATTTCTCAAAATATCTGCTAGGTAGCATACTATTTATAGCTTCTTGTCATCATGAGAAAAATCAGCATCTATAATATTCATCTTTCGTAAACAAAAAATGTAATTCAGCTTTGACTTCCACAGCTCTTCTAAATATTGACAGTGAAGCTCTGCTCCCCATTTCAATACAAAGTATCATACATTCTCTCAAAAATCATTTTTAAAAGAAACTATGTAATATACTATAAAAGAAAAACTGCAAGAACTTTGAGAAACTCATGGTGCTGCTGCTGACCACTACATGACAGAATTCCTCCATCTTCCCTCAGCAAACTACACTCAGCCATCATAACCACCTAGATGTAAAAAGCTCAGTTCTTCTCCCGTTTTGAAGAGCAAAATAAACACAGCAGTCCTAATATTTTTATTTTCACATATCAATTGACTTTCCTCGTTGAACTTAGTAAATTACTTAACTAGTGAAGGAGCACAAAGCTTCACAAACTATAGGGTCCTGCAGAAGGCAAGCTCACTTGAGTGTGGTTGGTAGGGTACATGAATGTCTCCCATGAAATGGACAGCAATTTGCATATTTCACCTAAATGTCATCTGCTATGCTTGAGTGTGATACTGTTACATAACAGAATTACATGCTTATGATTTTGTCATAAAAGGTTTTGTAATAAAAAAGGGGCATTATTTGTGCTGGACCCTGTATAGGAGGCACTAAGCATATGACAGTTTCAGTGTAGAGAATGATACTTCATTACACAGAGATAGACTCAATGAACATTCACAGAACTGAATCAATGATATTCAATTAATGGCCCTAAGTCACCAAATACAATTTAAATTATGCATAGCATATTATAATTAACAGGGCCGTAATTCAAAATTGTTAGATTGGGATATTTCTAAAAGAACTTTCATGCATTCAGAAAAATGTACTGATTAAGAATCTCTCACCCAGAGAGATTCCAGTTACTGTGAATTCTACAGCCACTTTCAATTTTACCCAAGCATGAGAGGAATTTTTAAAAAGCATTATTTAAGAGACATACACTTTAGTCTCCTAAAATATACTTACTGGTCCAATTATGTAAACTAGTGGAGTATCAGTACCTTATCCACTAATTAAAATAACTTTATATTGAAATAAGCCTCAATATTAAAGATATTTTTCATATTCAAAATGGTAATAAAGGCAGACATCACAGACTTCATATTTAACACCATTATTATTAATAGTCCTATGAAACATTATCTTCTTTTTCCATAAGTAACAAAGAGAGTAAGCTTAGCCCTGACTGGCGTGGCTCATTTGGTTGAGCATCATCCTGCAAAGCGAAAGGTTGCTGGTCAGGTCAGGGCGCATGCCTGGATTGCAGGTTCGGTCCCCAGTCAGGGCACGTATGAAACCAATCGATGTTTCTCATCTCAAATTAACGTTCCTCTCCCTTTCTTTCTCCCTCCCTTCCCCTCTCTATGAGCTAGAATGAACTAAAAACTGTTTTCACAGGAAAGGGACACAAGCTGAACGAGGATTCAGAGCTAGAAAGGAGCACTGAAAGCTGAGGGAAATAATTTGTTATTTGCTTTAACAAAAACATCTAATTCAGAACACCAAAATAAGACAGTCAAGTAAAACAATTTAGAGACAGTTTCCATTAGAGATACATAGTTTATTAAGCTGTTTATCAAGTCACATACGTATACTTCTTATGGAACTGGTACCCTTTAGCTTCATTCATAAAACCCTCCCAACTTAACCTTAAAGTAAGAGCTCTAGCAAAAGAAAGAAAAATTAAAAGGAGCTATAAGGAAAGAACTATTTGGGGCACCAGATCTTAATATACTCTTCTGTCAAAGTTAAAGACTTTCTATTCTCTGGATGTTTTTCTAGCATAGCATTTCCCCTAGTATACTCAACACCTGTCATTTTACTTTAACTTGGAAAGGTGGTAAAAGTTCACTTTGAAAGGAAATTCATTTTAGTAATTTCCTGTCCACCAGAGGGCTCTAATATTTCTTCCACAAATAAAAGAGACATAACATTATGATAAAAATAATAAGGGTGGAAAACATTGAAATTATGATTATCTCATCCCAGACTGAAAATTTTTACATTTGCTATAATTTCTACATTAGTAGTTCAAAAAGATATAGGGCTTTCAACTGTTTTATCATCTAAAATGTTTCAAATATCAAAACTTCTTTACCATTATTCTCACACTAATTGTAAATTTCTCTCTTAGGTGGGGTTTTCAATTTTATAGATATGATCAAATAAAATTTAAGTCCAAAGCTCTAAACAGTAGCTCAAATGTTTTATATAATACTTCTATAAATACAATGTATTTCTTCATAACTTTCCTGATGAAGAAAATAAAATTATCACCTAATCTACCTAGCCTTAGGTCTTATTACTAACAGATAAACATTATCTTTCAGAAAATCTACAGTCATTAATATAATTTATGCTACAATTACTGCAACAACGAATACTAGCCCATCATGACCTGTGATTTGGGCTGAGGAAAAAAAAGTAAAGGAAGTGAATCATTTAAATACAATGTATTATAATAACATTCTGTTCAATAGTCCCAGATTTTTTGCACAAATTATTACACTGGAATGGTAGTAAATTTCTTAGTGCAAACTCAATCACTCTTGGCAAAAGCCAATATTTTTATGTAAATTTATTTATATTATTTATAGGACATAGTTATAGAATGTTAATTGGAAAAGTATCAACTGCAAATCATTTTTTAAAAAGAGTATAGCAAATCCATTCACTAGGGGCTCCACTCTCCCTCCCCAAAATCAACTTGCTAAATTTGTATTATTAAAAAAAATAAGACACCTTAAGGTGAACAAAAATTTATTGAATGCTTAAAAATAAATTTTAAATGTATATTTACAAAAGCAAAAAAGATGCTAAATATAAAGTTTAAAGTGAGTCACAAACATTGCCATAAGACTTTCCAACAACTGATTTAGCAATAACTGTAGCTCAAGAATAAATGATCTCTAATGAAAATATGACAGGGGTTGTAACTTCATTGCCCTATCTCATCTGCCAAATAGGATTTTCCTATACAACTGACATTAACATGGAAAAGAGTGCAACATTTGTTTCTAAACAGCACATACTAGCTGTCACCACTTACGAAGTTGAAAGCTGTAGTGCGCCTAGCAGCAAAATATATATATATATATATATATATATATATATTCGTACTTGCAAAAGCACTTATCCTGATCAATTTGAAGTTACTCTGCAAGGGAAAGAGATTGTAGAAAGAGGTGGGGGTGGGAAGGCTAACGCTTTTCAGAGTGATGGTAAAATTGTTCTCACTTTAAGTCATGAATAAGAAACACAAATTAATTGTCATTATTGCTATGAAGAATTTAAAAATATGAAGCACTTGATGGACAACTTCTAACCAGTATTTAACATATTATATTTCAAAAAGTTGAGAATTCCAGGAGCATAGCAAACGTACTTCTTAAAAAATGAAAATAGCAAATAAAGGTTTAAAAAGCTTTAACATGGGGGAGAAGAAAAATCTCATCAAGACCTCCAACAACTTGAACAGCTAAAAAAAACAAAAAAATAAACAGAACCTCACCTGAGCTGTGCCCAAGATACATTCTGAAATAGCATCATCAGGATATTATATGTTTATTACATAATATTGCTCTGCCCTTGCATATCACCTTTAATCAAGGGATCTCAAAGCACCACAGAAGCATTAAGGCCTTAAAATACAGTTTAAAACAGAAATAGTTATATTTTATAATTGCAGCTATTAATAAAACCTTGCCACTACTTTCCAGTCCTGTGATCCAAACATTAGCTTCCAAACCTTCTCTCTGACTTGGAAATAGTACTCTCAAATCATTTCAATTTGTGACTGATGCTACGCACATTCCAGCTTTTCTTCATCACTGGGCCCAAAGAAAGCAGAGGGACTGTTTATGACACAAATCTATTTCATTCTAACTCTGTGACAGAATCGTGCACAGATCTTGCAGTGTGCAGGATGATATAAAATGGTGGCTTTACAGAGAGCAAATTTTTGCTGGAGGTGATGAGTCCAAACACTTGACAAACAGGAAATAGCATTTTCCAGCTCAGTCCAAAGACCTCTCCAAGGCAACTTCTAGACAGAGGTAGAGAAAACCATGTCCAGCTAACTCCTTAAGTGGCAGGAGGGCAGGGAAAACTAAAAGGACAATGCATGAGTTTTAAAACTCAGGAAGGAGAGCTTAAGGTTGCTGAGTGGCCACTCAAGAGACAGAATGTTGTGGTTCCTCCACATTTAAACACCACATTAAAAGGGAAATCCAACATAAGCAAAATGTCTTTAAACCAAGGTCAAATATGCCATTTAGAGTCATTTAATTTTAAAAATTATTTTCAAGTCTAGTAATGAGGTTTGCTCCTTTAGAAACACCTTATATTTTAAGACGTAATCATTAAAGTTCAATTTTGTTTCTTCCCTGGAATACATGAACATTCAAATGTTAACCAAATGTAACAATGTTACCATCAATTCTTCCATAAACAAAGATTATTCGCCTTCTTGTTAACTGCATTATGTTTGTCCCTAGGACAGCAAAGTGTAATTTCACACTCGCACAAACCTACTTCCAGCACCCTGTAAGCTGACACTGTTACTACTGTTACTCAACAAACTCACAACCTGAACGTTTACAAACAAAAACAAAAGCACCAAGAAACAAGAATACTTTTTGCTTCCAGTTCTAACATTCAAAGATCAAGGCTCAACAATGTGTGTTATTAGCTTTTAAAAGTCCAATGATATAATAAGTACTACCAAATACCTGGTACTAAAAGTCTTGGAATATTCATTAGAAATCCCAATATACTTAGATTTGTGAAAATTCCCAAACATCTTAATATATTTGTTGCCATACTTGTTCACCTAGATACTTCAAAGGGCTCCCCGCAAATCCTCGTGGACTTGTTCTTGAAGAGACATGTGCCCCTCGTCTCGCAAAGATCAAGTGTGCACCTAGTGCATTAACGAGCTCGTCAGTGTCACAGAGCAAGACGCCCGTTCTCCTGCCTACGTCTGCAGCGAGCAGGGACACTCGTCTTCGGCTCTGCCCACCGCCAACTGCCGTTTTCCGAAGCTTGAAGATACAAGTTACAAGTGTTCAGAGACTTCCAGCAGAGAAAGATCTCCACCTCAAGCTACCTCGCTACATTTTTCCGACTTCTCCATTGCCTTTAATGACTAAAAAAAGCAAAACCAAACCTCAACCAAATGAAAAACCCATACTAAAAGCGGTACTTTCTAAAAGGAGGAAACGAGAACCTCCAACTTCTCCAAATCTCCCAGCGCGGTGGCTTTTCAACAGTCCCCTGCAAACCCTCCAGCCTTGTCTGCATTCTTTCTGATTAAATAAGACTGGAAACCACAATTAAATCACAGGGTGTCGTAACCGAGCCTTCACTCACCATATCCGCCGGGACATTACTGGACATCTTGCCGCTTGATATATAGGCCCAGATGTTCACGGGAAAAAAACCAAAAAGCAGCAGTCTTCAAGCCACAGAAAGCAACGTTAACGATCTCGATTAGCTCGCGAAGTGCTTCCCCAAAACTGAGTGATGTGAGAGTCTAAGCGGCGGCCTGGCCAAGGATCTGCGCAGAGGAGCGATCCCCAGGCTCCGGGACGCCCGGGCGGAGGGCACTCCGGGAGCGGAGCAGCCTGCGGTCGTCGTCGTCGCCGTCAGCAGCAGCAGCCGCAGCCCCAGGACCGGCCGCGCCAGGTGGACCGAGCCGAGTGACACACGGGCATGGAGCGGTGGGAGGGGGTTAAATGCGGGCCGGCGGTGATTCACACTCGCGCCCGAGTCCTCATTAAGCAGCAGAATGCCCCGGCTGGAGGTACACAGATAACTATGCGACTACACATGGACGCGTAAGCTGAGTGGCCGACGGGGGGAAACGGGCTCACCTCGCGCCGCCGGGGCCAGGGGCCGGGCCGCCTGAAACCGCTCTCAAGGGCATTTAACTCGTTGGTAGCCAAGCCCGAAGCCCGGGATGGCGCGCGGGGGGCGCGGAGCTCGGGCCAGGTAGAGGGACCCGCCGCCCCTCGGGGCTCAGGCCAGGGGCGCCTCCGGGCCGCAGCGGCTCTCGGGGCGCATCGTCTCAGCTCCTCCACGCTCCTCTCCTGCCTTCCCCTCCCCTCCCTGGCCTCGCGAGCTCCCGCGACGCCGACTCCGGCCCGTCTCCGGAAGGGGCCGGTCTTTCCTCTCCTCAGCCAGGGAACGGCTTCCTCTCACAGCTTTGTCTCTCCTTCACTTCTCAGTCCCAAATGCCGCAACCACCTCCTGTCATCGTCCCTCAAGCCAACATGGCGGTAGTGGCAGCGGCGACGGCGGCGGTGGCCCCAGCTGCCGGAACTCAGGCCGGGGACGTGGAAAGCTCACCCCCACTTACTTGCTGGTGCCACCCCCGCGCTCCCCCTTGCGGACACCAAGTGCGTCACTACGGAATCCACCTTGGAGCATCACGGGAAGTGTAGTCCATGCATCCTCTTCCGACTTCGAAGCCACGCCCCTCCTAGTAACAGTTGCTAGGAAAGGAAAGCTCGCTTTTGCCCAGTCGCGGCCCAGGAGTCAAGTGTGATCCGGCATATTATTTGGAGGGAAATAATTCTGCACAGAGAAATTCCCTCATGTACAATCTACACACAGATTTAGAACATGGCTTACTTCTAACCAGAATCATTCATTTTATTGACAGCGTGCCCTCCACATCCTGCAATCTGAAAGCATTTTATGTAGTGATTTCCTTTGTCTCCTCAACATTACAATTGGAAGATCAGAGCAATTATTGATTTCCAATGAGGTCATATAAGTTCAACAGGAACATGGATCTTGTTAAGCAGAGAAAATGTTTGAATATGTGTTTCCTGAAGACAAAATATAGTTAATTGAAATTACCAAATTTCAATTAGATACATAGTGCATTAGATACAATAGTGAATAGTGCTAAAGCTACATCATGAAATAGCTACTACAAACTACACAGGGATTCACTAGTTTACCAGGCCAGCCCCTAAATTCTAATTAACTCAAAGTGTAATTGAAAACTTATAAACCTGTAGTGATTAGCAAATGACACACAAAATAATACCATTAGAGACACGTGAAGAATGTGTCTACCCCAGTTTTAGGAACAAAATGCAGAAACCACAAATGTCTATCTGAACCCATATTTATGTCTCTCTTGATGCTTAGGCGAAGTATTTAGGAAGGGCAATCTCAATACCACACCTGTGTAAAAATGCCAACAGTCTTACAGTCTGAACGCCACCTCTCCCACCAAAGCTATGACCTCATCTGTAAGACAGTCTTGCCTTGACTACCTTCCACCATTAAAGTAGAAAGGGTTCATGCAGGCAAAATAGATTGCTTTGTAAGTAATAATGCATCATTTGGTGTGAAATGTTAGTACTTGTTCATTCAGCAAACAACTGTGCCAGGCACTGCTAGGCATCAGGAGTTTAAAAATGGGTAATCTGGGCACTGTCCACAGGGAACTCTCTGTCTGGCAGCTTGTCATTCCCCACAGCGACCTCTTCAGTCTGGTTTGTCTCCGGTGGTAACTCGCAGGACACATAGAGTGCATGCCTCTCGAGCAGTCTGGCGAATTCATAGCACTGCTCAGGGCTCCCCCATCCTGTGGTGAGTTAGGTTGGTAACTGAAGCAAATACCGGGAGAAAATACCGAGAGAAAATAAAGGCCCAAGACACACCACAATTAGGCCTCAGGACTTTGGCTAGACACCCCTGAGTCTATAGCTCCATGATTTTCCATGACCTTGGTACTTGATTATTCATTTTCCATGTTTAGAAACCTCAGAGACCTTCTCAGTCCTCCAGAAATAAGGGCAGTTGAAAAGGATTCGATTGACCAATGAGTTCAGAAGGAATAAATATTGGAATACATTTTGAAGGCTCTTGCTCACAGAATTAGTCCCCCAACCTACCCCTCACACCAAATTTTATCCTACGACTGCCCTGACCAAGGTTCTGCTGGGCCTCCAAGCTACTGTTAAGAAGGAAGGCAAGGAGCATAAGATGGCAGGGCTCGTGCAAGTGTCAACTCACACCTCCTCTGCTGCTTTTCGAAGGCCATAGGCCAGGCTGTAACAACCACCACAGCCAGCCCATGACCTTGGCATTTCCAACAGGACATTGCTGTTCGCTGCCAGTTACCCCTGCACCACTGCAAGAGACCACATACTTCAAGTAAAGTTACTGCACCTAGCTGTGTTTCCAATCACTCTTGTAAGAGACACTGAGACATTGTTCACGGTAAAACTCATTGTAACTCTTCCCTGAGAGAAGGCTTGAGAGCATTACTGAACACTGTGTAGATTCTCTTATCTTCACTCTCTGCTTCCAGACTCAAACAGGTGAGACAGGAGGCTGCAGAAATAGCCCAGCTGTCCACAACAGGGAAGGGTAGCATTTTCTTGATCCCATTAATCAATTGTCAGCATCAATCTGAAAGAAGCGAGTGACATGGCATTTTTTTTATTATGAACAGTAACTTCATGGGAAATCAAAAGACCTGGCTCTGTTACAAATCAGCTGTGTGACCTTTGCCAAGACATTACCTCCCTGAACCTCCATTCCTTTATCTGAGTAGGTGGAACTACATCTCTAAGGTGCCTTCTAAGAGTCTCTGAGTGTCAGGTCCCAGAAGACTGGCACATGACACCTATGATCTGTTAAAAATATCTCCCCACAAATGACTGCTCATGAATATGATGGGGTATTTTTTTGGGGGGGATGTGATGAAAACATTCTAAAATTAGATTATGACAATGGTTACATAACTCTATAAATATACTAAAAGCCATTGAATCGAATGCTTTAGCTGGGGAATTTATTCTTTTTATTTTTTAAATTATGGTAAAACACACATATAGATTTACTATATTCTTAGGTGCACAATTCAATAGCATGGTCAGGAAGAGAGAACACATGGGCCAAGACCTAAACTAGAGGCTACGGGAAAAGGTGCAGGGAAGGAAAGTGGCTGAAGCTCAGATTACTGCATAGGAGTGGATCAGGGGTAGGATAAGAAAAGGGCAGGAAAAAGAAACGGGAGGCCCATCACCAAGGGCTTTGGAATTTCGGTTTTGCAAATTAGTTTGTATCTACTCTGACAGCAAATGGGAACCATTAAAAGGTTTGGAACTGGAGAGTATTATGATAAAATTTGTTTTTATAGAAGGATGGAAAAAGTCTTCTGAACTCTAATAGTACCTTTTGTCTGTATTTTGGGGGTTAGTTATGTGTACAACCTCTTGGACTCACATAATTTAAAAGTTCTTAAGGTGTCTTGGAGATGATCAAACCCCAACTATTCATTTTACAGATCAGGAAGCCACCGGTTTAATAGGAGAGCAGGCTGACTCCTAATACAGAGCTTGTCTCCTACGAACAAACTTCTACAAAAACAAGGAGGACTTTTAGTCACTCTGCTGCATAATATATTCAACCCAGTATGCATTTTCTCTTTTATTTTTAAAGTAAAAAGTAATATTGATAATATAGAAATTCTGGAAACTAAAAAAACTATTCTGTTTTTTTGTATATTTTCTTCAAAGTTTTGGTATACATGAGATCACATATGTATGGTGTACTGAGTTTTTCTTTGAAATACTAAATCAAAACTCATTTTTAAACATTAGAGAATGTGCACATTTACAAATGGCTACCTAATCTCCTACTCCTCATTTTTAAAGGCTGCCTTCTATTCCGCTGCTTCAATGTCCTCCAATTCATGCAACCATTTTCCCTTTGGAGGCCATGAGGATTGTTTGCAGTTGTACACTCCTTGTGCATATAAATCTGTCTGCACGTTAAATTAGTTGTTTAGGCCAGAGTCCGGAAACTGTTGTCACTGAGTCAAAGTCGAAGCATTTCTGTGGCTCTCGAATGGCATAGCCAAGTTATTTTCCAAAAGGGTTTCCCTGCTTAGAATGCTACCTACAAGTGAGAAACCAACTTACCATCCCCACACTCACCCCAGCCCGTCCATGTATCTATAGTTCTATCTACATGTTTATAATATGTACATACACCCTTGAAACAGTAGTGGTATGTGGTGATGACTGGGGAAGGTCTGAGCCCCTCCCCAATAATCTCACCGACTCTCCTTGAGTAAAGATGTAATCCAAGTGAAAAGCAGTGTTTGCTATGAAAGCACAGCTTCAACAACACACTCACATCCCCAAACACACTGGCATGCACATCACACTTCAACCAGGTAGGAAACTCCTCATATTTAGAAATTTCGGAGCTGTTCCTGCCTGTGTATACTCATTTATTAAGTTAAAAAAACCTATACTTTGTAGTTGCTCATTGTGAATTTTGATAATTTTTGTAAGATTGAGGCTTCTTCTGAGCATAAGAAATAAACATTTTTGAACAGTTGACCCTGAGCCTGCAGAAATGGGGCATTCAGCACAGTAAGGCCCAGGCCAGTGTGGGACTAAACCAGGGAGGCCTGCCTGGACCTCAGCTGGGGCAGCCTCCATCTGGGACAGGTGCATCCTGGCTCCTGCAGGGCATGGGCCCGAGATTCTGGCCTGAGATTCTGGCAAGGACAGAAGCAGCCCTTCCTCATTTTCCTGCTGGTTCCCTCGGAAGACTCATTTGGGAGCTTGTTTTCAGGATCTAGATTCACTGTCATGACCCTGGAGTTTTAAGAGTCTTTGTATCCCCAGAGCTGGGCATAGTGAATCAATAACACCCAAGAAACATTGTCAACGAGTGCATTGAACCCTTTTAAATTCTTTTCCCAGTTCTGTGATTCTATAAAGTCAGGGATTACCCTTAATATTATGTTCAGACCTACAGCTATGTCTCATGACACAGAAATGATATTCAAGGCTTGGCTCAGTTGTTCTCCCATGACAAAGTTTATGCCAACAGAAATGAAGACAATTTTTGTGTGAATGCTGGAGTTCACTTTTGAAAACACAAGAGTTATCTTTTTAATGGTAAAAGTTTTAAGCAATTTTTTTTGCAAGCGTTCAACCATGGATGTTGTGCAGTCTACATTCATAGGCCACCGTAAAAGTAACACTTGTGTTGTTTTATCTCTTGCTGACATCCCATAATGCCTTCCTTTGTGACCTGACCCTACTTTTTCCCATACTTTTGAATCAGCCAATGTTCAAACTGGCAGAATTTTTACACAAGACATCATATCCATCTTTTTGAGCAAATGAGGAAATAGAAACTTCTTGAGAAACAGCCATGTTCTGTATGTAATTTTCAAATGAACATGAGAATGAGTTTCCTTTAAGGTCTTAAAGAAACAAAAAGACAGAATGGATCCTGGTGGCTTATGTAATTGCTGAATCATTACGTAATTTTGTCTTGAGAAATGACAAATATCCCAAATAAGTATGAAACATACTATCAAACTGATATCCTAAAACACTATCAGTATTGTTGATTTTCATTATTATAGAAATCAGCCCTGGATCATAGGGTTAGTCAATGAAAAAAAATTTTTCAATGCCAAGAGTTCAAATTCAACCCAATTAAATAAAAATTCCTATATAAGGATTATATTCCCATCGGTGGAGACAGAAGAACTCTCTTTAACACTAATTTTGGCTGAACTGTAAATTCTGCTTCTTTAACCCCATAACCTTTACCATAGTCATTTTAACACTAGTTTTTTGATTGACTGATTCATAATTATTTCACACTTTTCAAATTGAGTTTTTTTATTCACCAATGGAGGTAGCTTCACTGTTTCTCAATAAACATATTGTGCAATATATTAACATTTAAGAGAGCAGAATAAAGAATCAAGGAGTGGTTTCTCCAAAGCCTTGTGTTTGCTTTTGATGCCTTTCAATGTGATACATTGACAGGGAAGTCACCACAGTTGGAGAACGGCCTCTGTTGATGCTGATTCAGTTTTTGAGTCAGGCCTTAATCGAGCAACAGCCCATGTGGCTGAATTTCATGGCCTTGTTTCCTAAACTGAGTAATCCAGTTAGTAGGTGCCTCCTCCAGCGTGTCCATTAGACACTTGACAGGGGAGCCCACCTAACTGTCTTACAGGGGTAGCAGCATTAAGAGAACAGATTGCTCTGTTTTCTGGGTGCCTAGTCTGTTGCATCAGGAGCCTTCACATCAGATTACCATATCATCCTTTGGGGAAGACTAACGCATGATTAATTTATCTCAATGACAAACTTTGCCTTAAAGGGAAGGCCTGAGGTGAACTTAAAACAACAGATGAGAGAGAGAGAGAAATAACATATTGGTTATGAATGTGAATCCTAGATTTAAATCCTGCTCTGCCATTTACTAGATGAGTAAGTCTGGGTGACTTATTCAATTTTCTCATCTACACAAATAAAAAAATGAAAAATGAATCAAAAAGTAGAAAAGTGCATACCTTTAGAATATTACATTAAAATATGGTACAGATTTGTCTCCCTCTATTTTCCTGCTTGCTGACATTCTCATGTGTGTAGTGACAGGACTAAGGCCACTGCTCTCTGGGCACGTGTTGTCAGTGATTTGTGCTGAGCTCACATCTGTCCACACTGTCTGCCTTTTGTTACAGAGACCAATGGAACCACATTTCTGAAAAGGCTGTAAAATTTCTGAAAAGGTTGTTAGCCTCATGGCTAACAGAATAAAACAAATTGAACATAGAATTTGAACCCTAACTATGACCTCATGGCCTCTTACTTTACAGAGAAAAGGCGTCAAGTAAGAAATTTCACAAATTTGTCCCCAATCCCTAACTCATTAGCATCCACATTTACTCTTACCTCATTAACCTCCTGCCTCAGGGGAAGCCCTATGCCCCTCCTTCCAAGGTAGCTTTCTACCTCTACCTGCCCCCACACCACTCTTCCTGTCTCCAGAACCTTGTCCCAATGAACAGCCCTCCTCTATCTTACATTTTTTGCCTCTCCTTGTCCCAGAGTTCTTCTACTCAGGGTGACCATATAATATGTTGTTCTAGCCAGGAAAAGTAAAAAAAAAAGGGGTACTATAAATAACTCTTCAGGGAAGCCGGGACTACACCACGCAAAATTTTCCTTACCATGGAAATATGCTCAAATCGTTCGTTCCCATATTATAAAACACACAAAGACAGGCTGTCTTATTTCTCAGTGCTCTTCTCTAACTCCTACCCAGTCTTGTTCCCCTCTTAACATCAGCTTCTGTCAAGTACGTGGGAGTATGTCCCATATACACCATTTAACCCTGCTCAGAGCTGCCACATAGGGCTGTGCTGGTCGTATACCTCACAACTCCAGACGGAGTGACTCCTGCCATAATCGAGGCAAATGGTGCCTCCTGGAGTTGTGCAAAGCACAATTATCCAGACCGCACATGAATAAATGGAGAAGGAAGCCTTATCCACCCTTTCTCTCCCACTTCACTCAAAGTCTCAAACTAAGATCTTCAACTGTCAAATGCCATGGACACATTTTAGGTCTGGTCATCCTTGACCAATTCTCTGAGTCCTTGGCACTACTGGCCACTCTTGTTCTTGGATGGGTCTGGAGTCAGACCTCATGGGATTGGATTTCAGCTCTACCACTCATAGCACTGTGAGCAAGTTTACTTAACCTGTGTAAATTGGGAGCATCTTATCTGTAAAATATGGTTAATAATATTAACTTCCTCATTGAGTTGTTGTCAGGGCCCAATGAAATAGTTGTAAAACACCTAGCATAATGCCTAATAGATATGTCACTCTAAAAATGCTCACTGTCGTTATATTTTAATAAATGACACAGTTTCTACAATATCACCCTTTCCAGGTTTTCCAACTACTCCTTTGTTCCCTTTCCATCTTTTCCACAAGTTTTATACTACATCTGATTCTTAATTGTTGATTTTAGCCTGTTTCCTACCTGGGTATACTTCTTATCTCAGAGAATAATTGCAAACATTCAATAAAAAAAATTATATGCAAAAGAATTTTGTAAACCCTCAATTCCTCTACAAACATGAGATGTTCCTACCATAGTTCCCTCCAAAAGTGCTTTTCTGCCCTGACTGCTCATTAAAATTCCCTGTGGTGAAGGAGGACGTAAAAAAAATATCAAAACTCTTCTTCCTCTCCTCTCTCCTCCTTTCCCCTCCCCTCCCCTCTTCTCTCCACCCTGCATACCCTCTACTTCAGTGGCTTCAACCCCCCTGCTGAACTCTTGATATTCAATTTTGTTTCTCAAGTATAGACTGCTTGCCTGAACCCCGGATCCATCCATCCCAACTGTCCTATTAGACCTCTCTACTGGGATGTCCCACAGCAACTCCAAAGTTAGCACATTACAAACCAAAGCATCACCTGCTTCTCCACCAAACCTCTTCCCCCTCCTGTGTTATGCCTCCTTCTTTCCATGGTCTATCCTTGACTTTTTCCCATCTTTCACTCTCAACATCCAAGTGCTACTGATTTTACCCTCTTAGTATTTCTTAAATCATCACCCACATTTCTGGCTCCCTTCCCACAACCTTGGTTCATCTCTTCACAACTTCTTCCTGGAAACAAATGCCACCCAGATGGCCTCCCCATATCTAGGCTCATACCCACTAATAAAATCCAAATATTAGAGGTTCCAACACACCAGTGCATGATGGAACTTTCACAGATCTGTGAAAAAAAAAAGTTGAAAATAATGTGTTGAGTTTTTCATAAAGTAATATTTTTTCCAATTTAAATGACACCCGTGTTTGCGGAGAATGTTCTTCCTACTTTTATGGTGTTAAAGTAATTGCTTTGGAAATGGTTGATAGTAGGTCATCATCATCATTAGTGTTTTTTTACAAATTAGCATTCTCTGTTGGTCTCCAGATATTCTTAAAAGTATTTTTTTGATCAAACTGTATGCTTAAAATATACAGTTTATTATGTATCAACAGTACTTCAATAAATTTTAAAAATGTTTTTCAGGTCATGAAATCTGAAAGCTCATCACATCTGTTTTGCACTGATTCTAGAAGTCTCTATCTAAAATGTGTAAATCAATCACATTGTCCCTGATATCATCAAACTTAAAAGTGACTGCATACTTTCATGTGTCTAGCACAGGGCACAATAACTTTCATCACAGCGAATGTGTGAGGTAGGTTTTACTTTTCTTCCTGTTTTAGAGATGGCAAGGGCAGAGGGGTATATAGCTTTTAAGTAGTGAACTGGGACTTGGACCTGGGTTTTGCTCACTCAGAAACCACTGGTTGGCCTTCACCAGTGGATTTTTTGTCTCCTTGCTTAAAAAGTCTCTCAATTACACTCCAAAACTTTAGTTTGCCTCTAATTTCCCTTGCTTATTTTTTTTTACCTGTTTTCACCATTAAGTGACTCAGTTACACCAAAAAAAACTTGCAAATCTGAGAATTTGGTGAGTTCTTTCTGGCATCTGTGACTTTGCATGAGCTCTTCCTTCCACCTGGTGTATCTTTTTCCTGAGTCATCACCTGGCTAATGCTACTCATCCTCAGAAACTCAGTGCCCTCCGGGAAGTAGTCCAGGACCCTGCCCAAACCTCCAGCATAGTGTCAGCCTCAGCAGGACCAGGGGAAGACACCGGGCACAGTCATGGCCATGCAGCATCCCTTGAATGATACCGCCTTGGCAGTTGTGTGCTCTGCTGTTGCCTCCTCTTACCCACTGTGTGTCAGGCACCTGGTGAGTGCACGGATAAGACAGGAGAGGCCCAGCTCTCATGCAGCTTGGGTGTTTTAGTTGGGAAGACGGCCAATAAACTCAACAAGTAAAGAAATAAATATACGAGATCATTTTTACATCATAATAACTCTTTAAAGAAAATAAAACTAAAATGGAGTAATAAAATAAAGAGTAAAGGGGGTGGAGGCAGCTCTCGGGTGAATGGTCAGAGAAGTCTTGGAAAAGAAGGCATTTGAGCTAAGATCTGAAAAGAGCCAGCCAAGCAAAGAGCTAGGGGGAATAAGCCTCCAGGTTTTTCTCACTTAAAGAAAGTATTATACATAAACATCTAAAATTCTAACCTTATGTGGTATGTCATCAGATTTGAGCACATAGTAGTTGCTCAATAAATGCTGAGTTGGCTTGTTAAAGTGAAGAAACAGCAAGGCCCCAGAGATGGGCTCTGCATCTTTTAGGGCTCTCCTAGCATCTCTCTGTTGGAAAAACATTGCTTCACAAGATTCCTCTGATTGTCTTAGGTAAGCCAGGAAAATAGTCAGTGGAGAGTTTTGTGTTTCTGACTTGTAAACAAAGATGCCCCTGGCTCCTGGGTATGGGCAGTTTTTATGGTTTCTAAATTCTATAAGGATGTAGAGAGGAATTTTCTCTTTTGTCTTCATGGCTAGAATTTTATGAAAGGCTCACATATATGTTTCCTACTGTTCTTTTTCTTTCTGTTACTTTCTCGTCACTGATCTTATGCCCAAGTGACGTTAATGTGGGAATACACGTACTTCAGTGAGACCCAGATCCTGTGGAGGAGAAAGCACAGTAATCTTGTTACATCTGGTAAAGCCCCAGAGCACATTTCACAATTCTATTTAGTGGAATTTTCGTCCTGCCATCCATCTTTAAACAGAACTGAAATCACAAACACCCAGGCTGAGCATGAAAATGAAAGCACACATGGGTTCTAAACCAGCTTCAAAGTTGAGAAAGAAGGTTACTTCCTATTCAAAGAAAATCTAAGACAAGAGATTTCCCCCAAATGCTTTATTTTTCAAGTACTTCAAAACACTGAAGCAATTTGAACAAAAATGTACTTGATGTTCTCAACATGCAGGATAGTAGTGTGAAGATTTAAATGGTGAATCCTAGCAATTTCCATTATTCATGATCTTTCCAGCAAAGTCGTCCTTCCGCTACACATTAGGGCACTCACTGCACACTTCATCCCAAATACTTCAATGTGCTACATAACATACAAGTCAAACATAAACAGAAGAGAAGTGGAAGAGACAGAGGTAGTACACCCAGACATACAGTCTGATAGAGTAAGTGAACAGAAAAACAGGACTGAGGACACTGATGCCATGCCCTGGGCAAGAGGCAGAGGATGGCAGAGAGACTCCCTAAGGGGTTTCTGTTTCTTTCTGAGGAGGAGCCCAGGGCAAGTGTCCTTGACCCTCTCCATGCCCTTCCAGCTTTCAACTCTGGAATTTGTAAATTATTCCTGGGCTGTTTAGTCAACTTGCCCAGAGAGAATTACAGCAATTACAAATCCATGGGCATGAATGAATTTGTGAATCTCTTTCACTTGTAAGTTTTCAGACTGCATGTGGTTTAATCAGGCAGTAGAAAGGGCAAAGAATATGGACTATCCCTCCTAAAAGTCTTTCTGGATTCTACCACATATCTGCTTGTTTTAAGGATGTAGAAGGCGAAGACAAGAGAAGGAAAAGACAAGAGAGAAATAGGGGGAAAGGCGGTGCAACAGAAGGGCCGCTGGATGGCATTGCCCTCCCCCAGGTGACCTCCATGTTTCAGGAGTCATCTGGGTCTTTATATCCTTTATTTTATGAAATCTTTAAGACAATTCCATGAAGTCATATCACTATGCTGCCCCACCCTTTTTATTTTTTTACACAGGAAGAAAAGAAAGAGCTCATAAGTTAGATAACTCTCTCAAAGTCACTGGGAGTCATACCCAGGTTGGTTTAATTCTGAGAAAGGAACAATTAGAAAAGGCACCAGGTGACAGTTTGCACCAAGTCGCTAATACAGAGTTGATATGAGACTTTAGAAGAGCATAAGCTTCACTCTTCTTAACTCATGCGTATACACTTCTCTTGCAAAAACAGGTAAGTAACTTAAGAGTCCCAGAAATAAGTTATTGGCCTAATAAGATGCAGGACTTTGAGTTTACTTTCTTTTAAAGATATACTTTATCCATCAAATTCACTTTTGGATTTGCCTTATTCCTGCATGGGTGTTCCTACTTTCTGTGCAAATATGATTACAGGTAGCTCTGCATGATGAAATAGTAAAAGAAATCAAAACCAAAATTCACCATTTATTTGAAAGCAACTCCCACCATTAATATTATTAGTATAAAACAATGACAAGCTTAAGCACATGTCCTGAGGCTATGGAATGCTTGATGGCCTCAACAGGTTTTGTGACTTTTTACCTTTTCATACTTGTTCTATCCACTTAGGATAGAATTCCGTGGCCCAAAGCTCATTTTTTTAAGGGCCCTAACAATGTGCTCGTAAAATTTCAAATTCAAATTTTCTTTCAGGAGGTACAATGAATAAAGTGAAGGGTGATTGCGCTGGAAGATTGAATGTGCTCCCCCCTTTCCCCAACCGCCACCCCCACCTGACGGCTCTTTGGAATTATACTGTGCAGTCATTAAATTAACAGACCAATTTATTCTAAATTAGATGATTCCTCTGGAATAGACCAAATAATAGTTATAAAACTATTTGGGGGAGGTTTTGTTGTCATTGGAGGTGTCTTTTTTCTTCCAAATACTGTATTTAAACTCCAATTATACTTGAGATTATATATGTTCTTTTCGCATGGGCATGTCTATTGTGTCCTAGTTCTTGTGGTGAATCAAAAGCGTGAGGTCTCCAGTTTACAAAGAAATTGAATTAGCAATGATTCTTATGAAGCTAAGTGTGACATTAAAATTCTTAACTATCAACCACAGGCCCCTTTGCCGTCAAGGGCGCACTGTGTTTCTCAGAGCAGCTGCGCACTGAGCCACACGCTTTGGTGGACTGGTTAGTCTTTGGCCTGGCTCCCTGTTTACCCTTTATTGAAAGCACCATGGGTATGTTTATTTTCATTCTTATAAAAACTTTTTGCTGACTGCAAGATATCACAAAGCTTTCATATTAACGATAGAAGCCTACTATTTGGAATGGATCATTCTTTATGGATGATTCACCATGGATTTTCTAGCTAAAGCTGATAGTCTATTTCAGCCTTTGCTTTTAGATCAACTCACCTGACTGGCAGTGGGTCTGGAATTCACTTGCTCCACACCGACAAGTAAAGAAAAACATGGTCCTAGGTGAAGGGTGACGTTTTGAGGGTTTGATCAGCCAACATTTTCTAGTGCTTCATAGAATCAGAAAAGCTTGGAGTGGCAAAATCTTTAAAGGTTAATCCATTAGGTTTCCAGCTTGGGTTTCTTCACGCCAGGGATCTGAAAAGATGGTGATGGGGCAGAGAGGAGAAAGGAATCCTCGAGATACTTTCAATGCTTTAGAAAGGGTGATAGAAATTGTATATTTATGACTGATCAGGCTGCTCAGGGGACTCAAATGTCAGATTTCTTGGATTTGGTCTCAAAGGTGAAGACATCGATTATCTTATGGGAGAATCTACTAATAAAAATTTACTAATAAATGCAGCTTAGTAGATAAAAATCATTCAGAAAAATGTAGTACCTTGGGAAGAGGTAACAAAAATTATGTAAAATCACTGACTGTTTATTGCTTTAGTGCCAACACTTAGCACTTCCCATGAAACCACATGTTGGTAGCATCAGGGCTGTGAGCAAAAGACAAATTCCTGCTCTTATAGTAATGAAACTCTAGTGTGGGCAGACAAAAAATGAACAGGTAAGCAATCTGACTGGTGACCTTCTAAGAAGAAGTTAGGACACACAGAGGGACAGCAGGGATGTGTGCATAGTAGGAAGGCCATGTGAGGAGGCGGCCAACTGCAAGGCAAGGAGAGAAGCCTCAGAAGAAACCAAACCTGTCCATACCTCAAACTCAGACATCCAGCCTCCAAAACTGTGAAAAAAATGTATTGCTTTTGATGATATAAGTAAGTCAAATTATTATGCTGTACACCTTAAACTTATATAGTGCTATATGTCTATTATATCTAAAAAAAAACTGCCCAAAATAATTTCTGTTTAAGCCACCTAGTCTGTGGTACTTAACTATGACAGCCCATAAAAACTAACACAATAACTAAAATAAATGTGGCCACTTCAGATTGTTTTAAGTAGAACAAATGAACTGACACAGGGAGATAGGACAAAGTGATAGTAAGGGAGGTTAGCTCAGTTAAGAAGTCCTCTCTGAGGAAGAACATTTGTGCTGTGTCCTAATGGCAAGAAGGAAAACCACATAAAGAGCAGAAGCATAAGTGAAGCCCAGAACCTGGACTTTGATTAAGTTACTAAGGAGATGTCACCATGGAGGCCTATTGTGGGGAGGAGACAGACAGTTGTGTTCTTTCCTAGGCAGGGTCCCTGATGCCTCCAACCTCACCGTGCAGTCTTGCAGATTTTGACGTGTTTCCAAAGCACTGGGGTCAATTTGCCTAGTAAAATGTTATCATTCTATACAGTGTACTTGAGAACTTGTAGTTTTTTAAAAATACTTATGATGAAATCAAATGCAACAAAACAAACAAACAAACAACTAGGGTAAGAGTTGTCCAAGCAGAGGGACTAACAAGTGCCAAGACCCTGAGACAGAGTCAGACTTGGTGAGTTGAAGAGACAAGGAGAAGATTGACGGAACTTGAGCTTGGAGAGCTGACAGAGAATGAAATCAGAGAAAACAGATAGAAGCTAGATGTTTTTGGAAGCCCAGTAAAGAGTGTGGCTTGATGTTAATGCAGGGGGAACATGGAGAATTTAAGCAGAACAGTGTCAGCATTTCACTTAAGTTTTATATAAATCCCTCTGGCTGCTATATGGAGAATGGGGCCTTGTGGTAGGGACCTGAAGAGAATCAGGGAGACATATCTGGAGATTTTTAAACCATAAACTAATTTAAAAAATGATGGCTTGGGCCATCTGGGTGGGAGAGGGCAGAGGTGGATGTGGGGTTGAGTCTGGAAATGCTTTAATGTAGAGCTGACAGGACCAGACAAACTGCCCCCTATAACGATCACAGCAGTTGGTCACATAAAGGAAAGGATTACCAGGAAGACAGTAATAATATTCCAGGGACAAACTTACATGTCAAAATGTCCTGAGGAACTACAACAGCGGTGATAAAGAATGCCAATTTAACTAGCGCGGCTGCCTGTGGCGGCCATGACCAGGAGCAGCTGCAACGGCACAGGCCTGTGTCCTTGCTTCTATCTCCTGAAGAGCTTGAGATTCTTCCTTCTGCCCTTGGCCAAAAATCTATCATCCTCACTATACTTTTCTCCCTGGTAGGTTATCATCATCATGCCAGCCATACACATGCAGGCCAGTCCTTGCAAGTGTGGTGGTAGAAACAATTTTCCTCCAGATAATAATTGACAAGGGTGCAATCTGTCCATGGGCAGGTGGTTAGATGTAATAAAATATAATAAAACAGAGTCTGGTTTGGTTCAGGTGACTCAACTCCCATGACATGGAGTTTTGTCCAGCCTCACGTGTCCAGGACTGTTTTCATCTGCCATCATCCTAATTTCTGCCCAGCCTTCACTCCTCAGTCGTCTCTGTCCACTGGGCCAAACCGCTCTTCCTGAACGCCAGAGCAGGGCTTCTGCCAGGCCCTCGATTCTGGTCCCAGTTTTGCCAGAGCTGTCAACTAAACTTCTCTGACCCCCAAAAGAGGTCTCTTCTGACGCTCAGCTTCTAGGGAAATCACCAAGTCTCTCTTTTGGAACTTTCGTCTATTCTCTGCCTGTTTCCCTTTTAAGCTGTTGTTCACTAGACTCTAAGTCATCTTAGAGTCTAAGATGGAGGAATAAAAACGAATCTTTTGTTTACCCCTTCAAAGGTAACCCTTAATAATCATGAGAGCCATTTAAGAGAGGTACACACTGTGTCATGTACTGCACGTGGACTGACCCTGCCTAAGTTAGCCTCTGCCCCGTACTCTCCGTGAAGCTGGGTCAGGACTACAGTGGTCGTTTGGACCCTCTGTTTATACCAAATACTTAAGGGGCTTCGCTAACTCTAACCTTTGCAAAAATAACAAGAGTATTAATTAAGAATTATTGCAGCCGGAAAAGGCATAGAAATGAATTTGTCTTTTAAGACTTTGTTTTTAAAATCACAAACGCAAAAGTAACACATCCTTGTTAGAAAAAGTGAAAAAGACATAAAACCAGAAAAATTTCACTCATAAACCTAATCCTTAACCCCTCGCCCCTGCTTAGTCTTGTATTCTGCATTTCTTTTAAATATTTGGACTCACACTATACATACATTTGGAACCTTGCCCTTTTTTTCACGATCGTAAACACTTTGACAGCATCGCAGCTCTTTGGAAATGTCATAAGCAATGGCTGCACATTGTCCCATCATAAGGCCATGCCACAACATACATATATTTCCATTTCATATTTCTAGCTGAGCTAGACTAGTTACCTCAAAATGACTTGTATTTGTTCTGTCTTGCACAACCCAGCATCTTGAGAAGATCATAAGGACCAATTGCCCAAGGTCCAGGTATAGTCAGGAAGAAAAATAAAAGGCCCACAAATTGTATAATTAACACTTAAATAGTCAAAGTTCAATGTATATAAATGTTTATTCACTTTTTTGCTTTTCTCTCTTCAAACCTCACTCTGTCATCCCTCAGATCCAAGGCCTTAAACTCTTGGCAATTGGCAAAAAACAAATATATTTATATAATTGGTTATTGATGCTTCCACCTCCAAAAATCCTTCATGCCATCTGTCTATTTTTTGATTAAGGTGTAGAAGTATGAATTAAACTTTATTTAGGGCTTTTTTTTTTCAGTGGGGATTTCCAATATTCTTGAAGTAGCTGGACTTGCCCTGGAATATTACATAACCAGGATCTTCAAACTATGAAGGAAGTCACATCAGTATTACATCTTACATGACAGGAGCAACATTCCTCTGTGTCTTGATGGAACAGCAGTTCTGAGGAGCCAATGGGGGGAAAAATGCCGTTGTTTGCCTGGCTGACTTTAAAGTCTCATTTTCATGGAATGAAATTCATTTAACTTTCATTATGAGGTCATTTTTAGTTATTACATTCTAGGGATGGAGGAGTTTTTAATATATTCAAAAATAATTAAATGCTTATAATAGTGCTCTTGTTCACAACTTCTGAAAACAGCATTCTTTTAAACTATAAAAGCTCAGGGCCCTTCTATTATCTTTGATTGAGCCCTTGAAATGCCCCCGTGCTCGGTGTCAAGCAGAAAGGCACACTGAGGGTTTAGAGAACCCAAAAAGGAAACTCAAAGAAGTTGACTAAGTGGAAAGGTCAGAATTGGAGGTTTCCCTTTGAAATTGCGTCACCTTTAAGAACATACAGCTAAAACTCTGGAGAAAAATGTAGATAGCTAGAGCGGCAGAGCATGTAGGTGGGATGGATTTCTTCCCTCTAACTCTGATATGGCTTGGCACAGAGCCCCTGAAAGGAGCCCTTAGAGCATGTAAGTTCTAGACCACCAGCACCGCAGTCTCTACCACAGGGGAGGTGACTTGAAATGTATCCTGTCTTGGTAGCAGGAAGGGATTTTTTTCCCTGTAACCTCCCCCCCTACTCCCACCATCAGATTTCCTCTGATTTGTAAAAACTGTCTCAGCATGTTGTGAAGGTGAAAGAATTCTGAAACAAAGGGCTGCACTTGCTTGGAAGGTCTGGCAGGGTCAAAGCAAGATTCTTTTACTCCCTGGAGGATTGGATGGCGGCCACACCAGACGGAAGCACATGAGTGAGAGGCACAAAGGAAAAACATAAAGGACACAGCCAGCCTTTCTTCATAGGAAGGAGGTCTTATTTTTAGTTCTGTATTCTCCAGGTTGCAAAAACATACTTCTCCAACTCATTTGTCCTTTTCCACCTCCGCAGTTTTGTTTTACAACAGCAGCTTAGGCATTTCCTTGCGCAGCCTGCTTGTCTCTCTGTGCTGGCATCATCCTTTTCTGTTGCTACTTCATGTATAGAATCAGTGGTGAAATAGCGGGTTTTTGTTTGTTTTTGTAAAATGTAATCTTGCAAAGAGCTGGGTAAATTTAAAAAGAAAACATATGGTATTCAAACTTCAGCTCTGCTAGGATCTTGAACTTGCAGATGAGGAACACAGTCCCCAAATTGCTCTGTACACATTAGGTGTCAACTTTGTCCAAACCAAAATGTGATGTGGGGCCATCTGGGCTTGATTCTTTTATTCTTTCAGTTAAAATTAAGCCAAAAGACCAACCCTTAGAGAAGCAAATAAAGAAGGGTTACCTGTTTTAAGCAAATCTGATGGATTAGATTCCAGATTTGCAAAACCCATGCATTAGGAAGTGATTATTGGCTTTGTGAAAGAATCCTTCACTTTGCAAAGGAGCAACTTGAAGATTTGTTTGAAAGCTCTGTTGCATATGTAATATAATTTAGTTTACCTACATTTAACTTATAGCGGTTTCCTGCATACAGCCGAAGATGCTAACCGCTCACTAAAGAAGGTCGGGAAGATAGCAGCTGTTACAACCCTTACACAGATCAACGAGGCTGGTGGCAATTTCTTTAAAATGAATGACACACAGACACCCACCACAAGCACTACGCGTCCGCACTGAGGAGAAGCAGAACGGCTTTGTCAGTCGCTGAAGAACGTTTCACTGGTGAGATAATGAAAAGTTGCAAATCGAGATCCTGACTGAGATAATAGGGCTACTAAATTACACCGAGGAGAATTAGTTCTAATACAGAACCTTGAGATAAGAGTTTTAGGGAGGGTCCAGTAAAATTAAAAAACTGAACATTTTCCCACTGTGTATTTTAAACTCACCTAAATGGAAAAATATGGGCTGAGTTCATGAAAAATTTGGAATGCTCAATAAATCTGTATTACTGCAGATTATAACTTAATTATATGGTTTTGTTAAAAATAATAAATTAATATTTATTGAGCACTATGGTGAGCCAGAGTGCTGGACATTTTCTATCTCACTTAACACATAGTCATAAACTGATGAACACAACAATTTAAACCACGTTTAAAAGGAAGCTGTATTTAAACCTAGGATTAGAAACAAAGTCTTATTCACTTTAGACTGAATTTTTCTTCTAATAGCAAGAATTTTACATTTGCAAAGGGACAAATTATGTTGAACTCATGGATAATTATATACTGACTGCAGTGCATCTAAATTATTGTTCATTTTCCAAAAGTTAGATTTTATATATGTATAATATGGCTTAGAAGTAAGATTAAAGCCTCATTTCGTTTTCACTTATTTCCCTCTAATCGCTTTTTAGTGTGTTTCTCCCTCCTTCTTCTCCTTGCACCCAAAGGGTTTTGCTGAAGAAAAACACCCGTGCACTCTTCCAGCTGGTACAGACTAAAGGGCCATCCCAGCAGAGTGACCGCTTTCCCGCTCCTAGAGAAATAAGGACCATTCTTATTTCTAAGAGTCCATTAAGAGTCGGTTTCCTTTTAACCAGTGCTGAAGCCTCAAAACTGAAACTCTGCAAAGACCTTAATGGGATCAAGTTCTGGCCCAAACAATTGCTCTCAGCAGTTCTGAGAGCTCTCTCAGCCGTTGGTGAGCCTCACCTGGCCGGAACTGGACCATTCCAGTTCTTACACCTCTCTACCCACCTAGTTCCTTACTCACCCGAGCTCTATTTTTAGGCATGTGCATTGTTATTTCAAGGACTGACTTGTAACATGACATCATTGTTAATTATCTTCAATTGACATTGCATTCTAATGGCTCCATTCATTCTGGCTTGCCTCCCACCAGAAGACTACCAGTTAATTGTGGCAGTCCAGTCACCACGTGACTGATGCTCCCCTGCATGCCTAGGAGAGTGCTAATCAGTCCGGAAATGTGCTTCTGTCTCCAAACTCAGTGTCCTGGTCTTCGATCTCTACCTGGGTGAGCTTAGGGGGTAGGGCTTTAAAAAAGGTAACAACAACTACATAGTAAAGGGACATTTCTTAAAGAAAATAAAAGGAGGGGGGAAGTAATGAGATTTTTTTTAAACTATGGGTAACAGGATATTCTGATAATTTTTTAAAAACTTCATTTCCTGTCAGGGTACTGTTGTTGTAAATAGCAGTAGGGTGACAGAGAGAGGGAGAAGGATGAGAATGGTAAGATAAGAGGTGCTGAAAGGAAAGATAAGAGGTTACCAGGAGGTTACTTGCCTCCCTAGTTTCCAAGGCCAGCCTTGCATTTCAAGGCATTGCTATCTTCAAGGAAGATGGTTTACAATTACATGTCGGTCATAAGCTGTTCCTTTGGGGCCCAGAACACAGGCTTAAATTACTGTATTTCTAGTGGAAGTGATACCGATGGTAGCTAAGGAAAAGTGGATGTTTATTCAGGCGGTATTCAATGATTCAAGTGGTCTCCTGTATTTCCTCACTATATATTTCCCTGAATGTTAGCTAGCTCTGACTTATACAAAGTTAGAGAAAAGCCCATTAATATAAAAGCTATTGAAATAACAACAAACCATTACTATTCATAAATAATTAGTAGACTTGGCTTTGATGGTTTCAAGAAGCAAAAAAGAACATAATATTGCGTCCATTGGTGGTAGCCCCATGATTTTCAAATCGAAGGGTATTGGGATGGCAATTTTGTTGTGAGGACAAGAGTCAGGGAATTTGTCCACAAGTTGTGTTTCCATATTAGTGCACATAGTTCTTCCTTAGACTGGTTGAGGGCTGGCTGATGGAGATTATGGGGGCGCCAAAGACTTTTCAATATACATTGTTGTGTTGGAAAAGGGGGTCTTTTTCAAACACTGTTTCCAATTTTCATGGTAAGAAAAATCAAAAGAATACCATCTCTGAAAACTGGAAATGTTTTCAAACTGTTAACTTCCATACATCTTCTCACCTAACCGTGTCTTATTTTGAACACTAGTGTGGTTTTACACAAGTAAACAATATGAGGAAAAAGTTGAGATAAGTATCTGGAAATCCTAATTGAATCTGACATGCTATGTACATAAACTTGGAGCTGGCCGACAGTTTGAAGAACTATATTTTTATATCTAGTGTCAAAAAATCTGCTTGCCTGAAAATACCTGCCATAGTTATCTGCCAGAAGGTCCATGTTAGTCATTCCTAGGCTCTAGTCACCCCAAGCCCTGTTAGAATGCTTTATTAGAATAAAACATTTATTATTTCCCATGAATAACTTAGTATGCATTTCACTATCACAGTACCTAGTCAGTAACCTGCCATATCCCAAAGGGGGTGGGATGTAGGATTGGTATGTCTGGATAGAAGAGTGATTAGGAAAATTGCAGAGCATGGGTACTTCTATGGAGGGTATTAGTGCCAAGGCAGACACACAGGGCATCAGAGGACAGTGAGCTCCAGGAAAAGAATCATAAAAGAGGACCCAGAAAATGAAAAACCAATTCAACTACTCACTATTTGACAATGGCTAACTCTATAACTGCAGCATGCAGTTAGGGTCAAATTTGGCTCTGAGTAACACATAATAGTGACTGAAGCAAGAAGACAGATTATTTTTTCTCTAATGTCTGTGAGTCTGGAGACATTACTTCTGAGTTAGATTTTACTAGATATGTCAGAAGAACCCAAACTCTTTTTGTTTGTTTGACTGTTTTTGCATATATAGTTTCCATTCCCCAGGTCATCTCATGGCTTAAGACTGTTGCTAGAGCTCCAGCCATTGCGTCTACATTCTCACAAAGAGAAAGGAGAAGGGAGAAAAGAAGGCTATGACCCTTCTCTTCCATTTTCATTTCTATCTCTTTGGCCACAGCTTAGGCATGTGCTCTTATATTTAACTGCAAGAGAAGCTAGAAAGTATTGCCTTTATTTTGTACTACAAAAATTATGTATTTTATTACTATGGAAGAAAGAATGCTAGGAGGCAAGACTCTCTGCCACTAGATTCTAGCTCCCATATATGATGGTTCCACTGTTGGGGTTCAGTCATGTGTCAACGTTTCTATCAATTTTATAGGCATTGCTGGTGGGAGGTCTATGATTTCTGTCAGTGAGATGGAAGACTGGAGAGCCTATGAGTGACCAGCAGAGCTGGCAGGGTGCCCAGGGAGCCACCGTACATGTGGACGTGCTCTCCAGGCGCTGGCCTGCAGATGTGGCATCCTGTGGAAGAGGAAAAGGCAGGACACCAGAGAACCTGACAAAAAGAAACACCACCATGGCTGCCTCTTAAAATTCAACCTGGTTTTCCAGGAGCACAGAAGAACCGTCAGAAACACTTGGAGACAGAGAGGGATTTGCTTTGGACCAGGATCCTACATTTACCAAAGGTGTGAAAGCAAATGAAATGTTGGTTACAAACAATTAAAACCTTCAATAAATCCCAGTTTAAAGAGAAGTTTTCTCCATGTGTCTAGGGTATAATTCGGGCAGAACTTAGAGGAGCCCTTTACTTCACTTGAGGAAGTGTCTCTCCACTGCTTGGGAAACATGATGGTGGCTTAATTATCCCCAGTCGAATATCAGCAGCAAGTGAGGCTGAGTTGGTCCTTTTTTCAACTGTCAGATGTTAACATCAAAGCCTCCTTGGACTTTGTCACCACGAGTACTACACACGCCAGCGTTTCCCACTCTGCTCTTTCTTCCTTTTATGCATGAAACTATTTAAAAATGATGATCTAAAAAAGTCGGGTTCTCACGGTAACATTAATTTATTTCCCCATTTTCTTTCTATGTCTTATTCTAAGATTTTGCAAATTCAAAATTTGAACCCTATGGTCAATATGACCAATTTGATGTTTTGTTTTTTTATAAAAACTTAGATGTTCTAGTTTTATTGCCTCTGCAAGTGTTTTGTCTTAATATATAAGAAAGGTTTTAATAGTGGTGTCTGCTGATGTCCATTTTATTCCTATTTTACAGTAACAAGTAAGCATGCAAAACATGAGATTAGAACTTTGCACTGTATACAATTGAAAGAAAGTTGGTCATGTAAATGATATCATTCAAACATAATGGCTTTTGTTTCTACCACCAGACGGCATGGATTATTACCTTTGCATCTAAGTGCAGGCTGTGTACTTAGAGGAGGACAGGGCCTTAGGCGCAGTGTGTGGCAGGTGGCAGAGATTATTAATATCACCCTGCCATCCATGACAGACTTTCTCTTTTGGATCAGAAGCTTGAGGGGGAAAGGCTTACTCTCTTTTGTAGAGTGGTGCAGCCACAAGACTAAATTCTACCCAGGAAGGTTAAGAGGAAGCCTCCTGAAAGTGTGAAAGTCTTCTTTCCTTCCCCTTCTTTCTGCTACTTAGGAAGCAGGCCTTAACTGTGAAGTGATTAAGTAAGGTTGGTAAAACCAGAGGAAGGGAGGAGCCTGGATTGCATAGGAGCCACGTATTAGTCCAGAACGCTAACTCTGGGTTTTACCTGGAAGATAAATTAAGTTCTATATAGTTCTATAAGTTCTATAAGTTCTAAGCCATTTACACAAACCCCGCTATTTAGGGTTTCCTCAGTTAGGCACCCAAGATGGATTCTAACCAACAGAGTAGGATTCAGGAAATTGAGAAGGAGACTACAAATCAAAGACAGCAAGGACAAGATCTTCTATTCTAGAAGTTGTGGGTCCCAATTGGGATTCTATAGCCACTTTCAAGTTTTATACAAGGTTATTTTTCAACTTTGTAACCCCTGCAGAGATGACAATGCAGAGTAGGCACACAAAAATAGCTGTATAATGAACAAATAACAAATGAATTAATAAAACAAAGGTAAGAATGTGGAAAGGATGATTTTAGCTCACTGGCCAAAAATACAGAAGAAAATTTGCTTTGGGTACTTAAATTTTTTTAAATCATTTTTTATTTTCAATTAAAGTTGACATACATTGTTAAATTATTTTCAGTTGTACACCCCAGTGGTTATACATTACATAACTTAATAAGTGATCATCCTGATAAATCTCACACTTACCCGACTATATTCCTTATCCTTCACTTTACATATCCATGACTATTCTGTAGCAACCAATTTGTACTTCTTAGTCCCTTCACCTTTTTTGCACATTCACCCAACTCCTGTCTCATCTGGCAACCATCAAAACATTCTCTGTACCTATGATTCTATTTCTGTTCTGCTGGTTCATTTTGTTTTTTAGATCCAATTGTTGATAGATATGTATTTATTGTCCATTTATTGTTCAAAATTTTGATCTACTTCTTCTTAAAGAAGACCCTTTAACATTTTATATAATACAGGTTTGGCTTCGTGGTGATTAACTCCTTTAGCTTTTTCTTGTTTGGGAAGCTCTTTATATGTCCTTTGATTCTAAATGACAGCTTTCTTGGGTAGAGTAGTCCTGGTTGCAGGTCTTTGCTTTTCATCACTTTGAATATTTCTTGCCAGTACCTTCTGGCCTGCAAAGTTTCGTTTGAGAAATCAATTGACAATCTTATAGGAACTCCCTTCTGGGAGCTGCTTTTTTCTTGCTCTTTTTAAGATTTTCTCTTTGTCTTTAAGCTTTGGCATTTTAATTATGATGTGTCGTGGAGTGAGCCTCTTTTCATCCATCTTGTTTGGGACTCTCTGTGCTTCCTGAACTTGGATGTCTATTTCCTTCACCAGGTTAGGGAAGTTTTCTGTCATTATTTTGAAAATAGATTTTAAATTACTTGCTCTCTCTCCTCCTTCTGGCACCTCCATGTGAATGTTGGTACACTTGAAGTTGTCTCAGAAGCCTGTTTACACTATCCTCATTTTTAGGGGTTCTTTTTTCTTCATGCTGTTCCGATTGGGTGTTTTTTGGTCCCTTATACTCCAAATCATTGATTTGATTCTCAGCTTCATCCACTCTATTGTTGTTTCCCTGTAAATTTTTTTTTAATTTCAATTAGTGTATCCTTTATTTCTGACTGGTTCTTTTTTATGCTGTTAAAGTTCTCACTAAGTTCATTAACGTCCTTATAACCAGTGTTTTGAAATTTGCTTCTGGTAGATTGCTTGTCTCCATTTTGTTTAGTTATTTTTCTGGAGTTTTGTTCTGTTCTGTCATTTGGGCCATGTTTTTTTGTCTCCTCATTTTGTCAGCCCCCTTGTGTTTGTTTCTATTTATTAGGTAGAGCTGCTACAAATCCCAGGCTTGGAAGAGTGGCCTAATGTAGTAATTGTCCTGTAGCGTCTAGTGGCACAGCCTCCTTTATCACCCAAACTGGGTACTTAAGCTGCACCTAACATGTAGGCTGTGTACTCCCTGTTGTAGCTGAGTCTTGATTACTGCTGGCATGTCAATGGAAGAATTTACCCAGGCTGATCAGCTGCAAGGACTGCCTGTGACTTAATAACCAACCACTGTGGAAGATCAACTGTGCAGGTGACCACTTCACATAGCAGGACGTACTTCACTGGGACTCTAATTGCCTGCTGAGTCCACCCCTTGAGTGTGTCACTTGTGGAGGTGGTTGAGCGGTGGTGCTTCGAAGTGGTCTGAAGCTGTTCACTGGGCCCACTGGCTCTGGTACCATCCAGGAGGTGCAGGCCAAGGTAAGGCACTGCCTTTGTTCTTTCCCTGGTGACCTGGCATTAGCTAGAAAGTGACCTGCTGATGGCTGCTACTTTTGCTGGGCTTGGAGATACCCAGGTGAGGCCAAGCTGTGAACCAGCGCCAGGTGCTGCTAGTTTCAGGCCTGGGGCCACTTAACAAGAGGTATGAGGCTCACTGAGACCAGCTGCTGCTTATATGAGAGAATTCAGAAAAATCTGAGGCATGAGCTAAGATAAGCCATTTGTATGGAAAAGCCACTGGAAACAGCTTGGATGGGCCCAAAAGTTGGGTGTGGCAGGGCCTCAGGGAATCTCCAGGGTGGGGCAAACAGTGTGAGCCAGGTTAATGCAATCTCAGATATGGCACGCACCTGCTGGCTCAGTTGGGGGAGGAGTCAGCAAAGAAACAATGGCCTTTGCTAGCACTAGTGTCTGGGAGAAAGCTGCCCCTCAAGCTCTCGCTCCAATGCCAAACAATTCAGTTTCTCCCCATATGTCTGTGGTGTCTTTGAAGCTGCTGCTTCCCATTCTGGAGCTCAGAGGGAGTGAGTCCAAGTAAGCCGCCTGTGCATGAGCTCTTTAAGAGGAAATGCCTGGGAGTCCAGCAGTTTCTGTCTTCCACAGCCTCAATCCCCACCGTTTTTTACAAACAGATGTTATGGGGACTTCTCTTCCTGGCACTGGAACACAGGGCTGAGGGGCCTGGTGTGGATCTGGGCCGCCACACTCCTCAGTGGGGAACTCCTTATCTGAGATATTCCTCCTGATTTTTACCTAGCACATGTTGGTGTGGCACCAGCCCATACGGCATCTCTGCCTCTCCTGCCAGTCTTGACGTGGTTTCTTCTTTAATTCCATAGTTGTAGAACTTCCATTCAGCTTGATTTCTTGCAGTTCTGAATGATGGTTGCAATGTAGTTTGGTTGTAATTTTGATGTGGTTGTGGGAGGAGACGAGTGCTATGTTTACCGAGGCCACCATCTTGCTTGGAAGCCTTAAATTTTTAAAAAAATTTATGATGAATGAACATGCTTTGGAATGATTCTATTGCTAAAGTATTCTTAAAGCCATTCTTAAAATTAAATATCTATAATAAACACATCAGGTATGCATTGAAAACCTAATGGGCCCAGAACTATGTTGAGTATACAATAGGTAACATTTAAAAATGTTTCTCATGTGTGATATGTGATAGGATGAGGCACCCTGGAGCCTCATTCTTGCTCTCTCCCCTCTCATTGCTTTGAGGCAATTGTAGGTCAAGTGAGATCATTAACACTTACTCTCAGTCCCCTATAGCTCTGTCTCTTTCTCTCCTGCCACCAGTGTAGTCCGTGTGCCCTGTCCCAGTTTGGAGAGTAAAGAAGATACCTATAAAACCCAAAGGAATTAACCTCTGATGGTGGAATGGCAGACACCACACCAAATAAGACCAGCAGGCAGCAGACTAATATAGTTTTACAAGAAATATATTGTAACGAAGGTGGTATTCTACTGTTTCTAGAATCAGGGTTTCCATGCTACTCTGAGTTCCTCAACCTAATCCTTCCTCATTGGTGATCCCTCAGCCTGGTGTTTGTGATTTATGGGAGATTGAGATAGTGGTGCTACAGGCATCCTGGAGTCATCTGAAGGAACTCTGAACCACTCCTAAAACTATATCAAGAGAAGGCTAATAAAATTATCTCAGACTTCAGTGACTTCAGTCTCATATTTCTTGGTTTGGGGAATTAGGGGAAGATGCTAAAGTTGACTTAGCATCTTTGTTGGTAATCTATTTGGGATTAGAATGGGAGGAAGAACATCTCTAAATCACTGTAAAATAGAACTTTCTGCAATGTAGAAAATGTGGCTATTGAACACTTGAAATGTGGTTAGTGGTACTAAGGAACTAGCTTTTTACATTTTATATAATTTAAAATCATTAAAATAGCCCTATGTAGCTAGTGGCTACCATATTGGATAGCCAGCTCTAGAACCTTTTATTCCTTGTCATCATAAATGTATCTGGAGAACAAGGACCTAAAATCATATCCAAAGGAGGATACTGAGGTCAGCAAGAAAAAAGCCAAAATGGGTGGTCATACAGGACAGTTGATGGCAAGAAACCAAAGCTGAGTGTAGGGGACCAACCAGGGACAGGGAGAGAAGAGTTCAAACTGAGAAATTGACATGAGTCCCCAGTGGATGCTTTGGCAGTTTCCCCTTGACAGGTTTGGGGGCCCCTTGTCTACAGCTGCATATTAAAGAGCTCCTAAGTTGTATTTGACTGTCCTGACCTTTTCAGAAGGCCCAGGCCTGGTGTCCAGAGCAAAGTGAAGTTGTTTAGTAATAGAGATTTTTAAGGCCACATGTTGGCACATCGGCAGACTACAATATGTTGCCAATTGATCTGCTGATACTTAAATGCTAAAATAGATTTCGAAATAAATAAAATTTTTTGCTTCCCTGACTGGTGTGGCTCAGTTGGTTGGGCACCATTCCATGAAGTGAATGATTGCCAGTTCAATTCCCGGTCAGGGCACATGCCTCAGTCGAAAGTTAGTTCCCCAGTAAAGGCACCTATGAGATGCAATGGATTGATGTTTCTCACTTGCTTTGATGTTTCTCTCCCTCTCTTCTCCTTCCCTTCCTCTCTCTCTAAAAATAAATAAATAAAATCTTTAAAAAAATTTTTTTTGTTAATATGTTGTTTTTGGGTTTTCCATGGTGTCTCTTGGCTCCTGATAAGAAAAATTTAATTTTGCCTCAAAACAATATACCAAAAAAGAAAATTTGGGTTGAATCAAAGATACATTTTTGGTTTGTAATTTTACATAAATCCTTATAAATTAATTTTCTAATCTTTAAAATAACAATGTATGTAAAACTCTATTTTTAAAAATTCATCAGAAAGTCCTGACTGTGACTGGCATTTTCTGTTGCCCTGGAGACAGGCTCAAGGCTCTGCCCTATTGTTTCCACTTAATGGGACAATACAATAGCCCAGTGTCTTTGGGATCCTGCTGTTTCATGTGTCTTTAAATTTATCACTATAGATACCGGGTACAATTAACAAAGACTTTGGAAGAAGGAATCCTGAGACCATTTGACGTCCTGAATCATGCCTTTCTAGTCCTCAGTGTGAGGCTTTCTTTGGCATTACAGAAAAAAAGTCAGGAAAAACTTAATCACAGAAGGAGGTGGTCTTTGAAAATGCTGATAGTGAAAGGACTCTTCTTGAAGAGCTCTGATTTCTCAGGCAAGGCCCAGAACAGCTAGAAAACTGGGCTCAGAGCTTGAGGGGAGAGAGAAAACATCTCTTGTTCCTCAATCTTACACTTGTGAGATCAGAAGTGATTCTGATCCTTCCCAAAAAGGCTCAGATTTATGCCTATTGGTCAAGCCATCATGTGGCAGGAAAATGAAGTCTTTGGTTGGGAAATTGTGTCCCTGGGGGTGGGGTGGAGGCAGATGAGCCAATCCTGTGCATGTACATGGCATGATTGGCAGACAATTCAACTTACCTAGGTGTGGTGCGGAAGAACAAGTACTCAGGATTTGCTAGCTCCTTTCTGGGTTTTGTTCCTAGATTCAATGGGTAATGGGTAAATTGAAAGGATAAAGGAAAGGATGCATTAAGTTATGTTGGAAAGGGCTAAGAAGTATCACTGTGCAAACCCCCAGCCCTACTGATGTACTGAATCAGTGTCTGCAACTGAGGGGAAAGTGTTTTGTATTGAAATAGCTCCCCAATGGTCATTACATTAATTCTTGGTAAAGGGCCATTGTCCTAATGATGCAGCCATAGAATAGGTCAGATTGTGAGAACAAGGTACACTTAGGAATAGGTATGGCAGTGGTTTGTATGGGAGGGGGTGATGGGTTTTGGCAGTCAGAAATGAATGGATTTTGGTGGTCAGATAACAATAAAAAGTTGCTGTGGTACAGAAGGCCATTACTCACAGTGGGGTTGGCAGGCCATCAGCAACAATGTCATCTGAGAGCTTCTTAAAAAATGCCAAAAGTGGACCATATCCTAGACCTGTGGGACCAGGAGCTACATTTCCACATGATCCCCTGTGTACTGGGAAAAGTGGTCTAGGACAAGCATTCAGATTCTGCCTTCACCAGATTCTAGTTGTGGCAGAGGCACACCCCAGAGTGAAGAGCCAAGGCTCTGGGGCCAGACTGCTTGGTTGACATGACAGATACTGACATCCATGAATGCTGAATCCAAGGGCTAGATGCATGCCTGTTCTCTGTGTCTTGCCTTCTCTGTAAACTGGTGACAATAATATCCCTGGGCTGTTATGAGGATGAAATCATACAGCCACTTAAACCACTTATCTGGAAGGTAATAAATGCTTAGTAAATACTATATCCTAGGAATATTTTCTTTGGAGGGTACGATGTTGGACAAGTCTCTTATCTTCTCTGCACCTTAGGTACTACACTGAGAACATGACAATAATAACTAGTCCCTGGCAGTGTTGAGGGTTAACAGGAACATGTTCTGGGGTCTATAAATGCCTCTACAGTTATCAGGATGATCTTGTCAACAGCCTGTCAGAGGAAGGTGGACAGGTATGGAGGTGAGGCTTCCAGCCAGTCCTGGAAAGATGGCAAATCCAAGGAGAGGCAGGGGACCATCAAGGTTTTTCTGAAGCCCAGTGAGAACCAGACCACTCTTAAATGTGTGATAAGGTGAAAAGTCAGTGGGCTCATGTCATCCTGTCCTTTGTCTTTCCTCTCTACCTCCACCTACACTGGGTCAGACCACTCATAAGGGACATTGCCTCAGAGCTGGTGATAAATGACATCTTTGTTGGATGTTGGCTAGTGTGAAGCAAGGAGCAGCTGGGCGTTATCACCCTGGAGCTCTGTCCTAAAGACCTCCCTTTTCTTTTACTCCTAGATAGTCCTTAAAGAAGCTGACAACCCGGACTTCTCCTGTCTCTAACACTTTCAGTTCCCTTTGCAATCTTGGCTTTCCTCTGAGGGGCAACCAAGCATGTCTGGGATATTATTTTCAGGACCAACAGGCAGATAAAACCCTTTGCACTTACTCCCTGTAACTTAGTGCCTACAGGGCAGAAAAGCTGTCTTGGGTTTACTTCTCTGATGGAAGAATGAAAGTTTCTGTGACAAACATCACATTTTTTTCTCCCCTAGGGCTCTCCTGGATCCAAGCACTGGGAGTCTCATTCCCCAGTGCCTTGGGACACTGCAGGGCCAACGTGTTAATGCAGTCACTACTGGGGTCCCTACAGGCCTCCAGAAAGGCCTAAGAATATGTCGCCTTTTGGAAGGAAAGAATCCACACTGATTCACAACCACCGACTGGCCTGTTCCTGGTGCTCTGCCCCATACGTCACCACTAGCCTTCTGTGCTAAAGACTGAGTTGCAGCATTTCTTTCTTTGTCTTTGTGCTCCTCCAAGACAGCCTTTGTGAGTGTCCCATGTCCTCTAAGACTACAGTTGCAAAATCTACAACCCAGGTCAACATCTGAGAAGTGTAAGCTCTGCCAAGCATGTCTACTTTTCCCTTTAATCATCTGTTGCCACATCTAGAACCATCTGTAAAACTTCTGCAGCAGAATGCCCCTGCCAGAGACAGTGTGACATTTGAGTTTAACCAGAGCTAAGATGCTATCCTGAACCCCCTCAGTCTTCCGATCTCTTGAAGGAAACCCCGATGTTTGCCCTGCCTGGGCTGTCCTGTGAAGGACTCTTTCTGTCTCAGGGACAGTGTCAGTTACTGTTCAGAGTAATATACACTTGTGGTGCCCCAAGGTATTAAAAAATGATGCCCTTCTTCTCCCGATGCTCTTGGGAAGATGGAGTTCTGAAGAACGACTCAACTATTTACTGCTCAACATGTGGAGGACTGGGTGGTTTTCACAGAGAAGCAGCACACTGGTCTCAGTGACTGGGGGGTTGGTGGGCCTCTCCCCTCTGAGCAACTACAGATTCTCCTACTTTTCAGAAAACAAATGGCAGTATTAGGAGGCTCAGCTCTGAAGCAGGGCATCCATTTGTGTAGGTGGTTCCATCTCTCTCAGGCATCTTCACAGAAGATTTCGCATCAGAAAGTGAGTTCTCAGAAGGAAGGAGGGCTCCTGTGACACAATGCCCAAGTCGGTGACTCAGAGCAGGTGATTGGCCCCTATTTCAGAATCCTTCAAGGGGTGTTGGTGACCTTGACTCTAGCCAGTGCCAGGGGCCCTGCAGTCCTGATCAGATTGAGGTTCCTTCCCCACAGGGCAGCTCAGGATGCTCTGAGACAGTTTTGTCCTTCAAAACAAAAGTGTCCCTTGATTTAAAAGAAAATGCTGGTCCCAACTTAGTTTACTCTTTGTGAACAAGCCTCCCATTCACTCTGCAGAGGGTCTCTTTCTCTGAGGCCTCAGAGAAGGCTTCATTGTTAGGAGACTGGGAAGTGGAAATGTGGGACAGTGAAGTCCCATGCTATGAGCTCTTATGGTACTTACATCCTTGGAAACAAGCTCCCCTTTCCTCACAGAGACTTGTTCAGGTTAGTGATTCAGAAGCTTTCTCTGTTGTGATGTGGGCTCTTTTGATCTACCAAGCATGTCCTTAGCTTTTTCTCAGACTGGGTGAAAAATGACTGCTATGAAAACAAGGTTTGGCTTTCCTTATTCATGATACACCCTGTCACCTGGACACAAACAAGTAAATCTTCAAACCCTCAAGATATAGTTATGCAGAGAATGTTCCTCAAAAACAGAAAAGAAAGTGTTATTTGGATAAGAGTAAAACTTCAATTGGTTCTATTTTACTGGGGTGGAGAGGTGGGGAGCTCTAGGTTAGGATCTCCTTAAATCACTATAGTAGGAACATTGTCCCCCAAAAGCAAACAATTTCAAAAGGAATGGAAACACTAACTTTGAACTATACTCTCTAAGTGCTATTCTTTCAACTATCATCTCTCTGTAGGTGGCTCTAATACCTATGTCTTAATACCTCTCTCTAGAGGTCCAGATTTATTTTCCCAATTGCCCACTGGATATGTCCACTGGGGTATATCTTGTCTCCCAAGCTGAATGTGTCCCAGACTGAGCTCAATCTTCCCCTTCAGAATGGCACCTCCTCTTGACTTCCCTATTTCTGTTGAAGGCATCAACTATCACTGGTAAATGTCAATTCTATCTCTTTAGTGATTACAGAATCTCCCTCTCACTTATGCTTCCACCACTAGCACTGTAGTGAAACACGTTGTCATTGCTTCCTTTGACAATTGCAGCTAGCTCCTAACTTGTCTTCTTCACATCTGGCCTTTTCCCATTCCTATCCTTCTATACAAATCATGTTGAATTAGTTTTCCTAAAGCAAAGCTACCATCATCTCATTCCTGTAGTTGACATTTGTTATTAGTAGCCACCCAATATCATTGAACGTCCTTGCATATTTTGGGTCAACGCCTTCCAATAGTAGAAACCTCCTTTCCAAGACTCCCTTGAAGTTAAGGTTCAGGTTTATGATTTCAGTTCTGTGAATCACAGGCACCTCAGATTCTTGCAAGAGAAGTGAAACCAAAAGTGAGTAACATTTGAGGTGGCTGCGTAGAGGGATCTAGACTTCTGTCAAAGGCAGTACGGAAAGTGTCTGGAGCCTCAGGAGTGTTGGTGGTGAGTGTTTTCCTGTATCTAGCTTCAGAGTGTGGCTGTTTGGCTCACCCAAAGATTCTATAAGTTACTAATATTGTTTTATAAAGTCTCCTTCAGCTTGGACTAGTGGAGTGGATGCTGTTGTTGGCAACTAATAAACAAAAAAATTAAATATAAGTAATGAATGGCTCCTTGGGGCCTAGGGACAAGAATACATGATCCTCTTGGGAAGAAGCACCCAAATTTCCCTACAGTAAGGTCTCAAACCAATAGACTTTTTGAGACCATAAGAGTTCTATGTCTATTTTCCCACTTCTGTTGACATTGTTACATTTCATTTCCTCTGACTTTATGATTTTTCCCCCTTAATCTTAGTTTTTCTACATTAGCTTCTACTTTGGTTTACCAGCTTATTTTCTAAAATAACCACCAGAAACAAGCTTTTTTTTTTATGATGAGAACATTTAAAAATTCAATCTGTGGCTCTCTCCTTTTGGTCTTTAGGAATAGAGATTAACATCTCCTAAAGGCTCAAAATATGCTAATAGATACCCTATGTAAATATAAAATTCATTAAATCTTGCTTGGAAGAAAACTCTAAAACATTAAAGGAGAGCTTTATTATCATCGAAAAGTGTTTTCAATGCTGTATTTTTACACATCTTTCATTTTTTCTCATGTTCTTCTATCTATGAGTTTGTCTATACAACATCAAACACACAAATGAAAGTGAAAAATTCAATCAAAGTAGTTTTTCATGGTATGCAGATAAAACATCTGGAATACTTAATTTCTTCTTCTCTATCATATGGTTAGCCTTGTGCAGACATAGTCTGTGTCTTTTACCAAGACAATAAGTACATCCTTGTCTCAGTCTATCTTCATCTTCACATGTATTTTTAAAAATCTTACATTTTTGAGAAGCTCTTTTCTACCCTGGAAAGACAAAAACTTCAATGAAACTTTGAGAATGCCAATAGAAAGGGATGCAATATTAATTGCTAATCAGTCTCTTTCTAGTGTTGCTTTAATAATGTTGGAAATCCATATCAAAATTACTATTAAACTACAGAAAAACCATCATTCAGAACCACTTAAAATCTAGCTGAATGGAAGTTTTACAAGCAGGGAATTAAAGAAGAAGACACATTGAGACTGGTAGGAGGGGCAGAGTTGTGGAATGGGCTGGTCCTACACTCCTGTGTGGTGGATAAAAATCAGGAGTAATATCTTGGCTGTTGAGGTCTCTTCTGAGGAGCAAGGAGTCCCAGCCCCACACTAGGCCCTTAGCCAAGGGTTCCAGTGCCAGGAAGAGAAGTCCCCATAACTTCTGCCTGTCAAAACCAGCAAGGATTGTGGCTGAGTGAGTTGGAGGGTGGCTGGAGTCCCATGTGCTTCTCTTAAAGGGTATGCATGGACTTCTTCAGACTTACCCCTTCTGAGTGCCAGTGCTGGGGCAGCAGCTTGAAAGGACACAGGGACATATAGGAAGGAACTGATTGTCTGACATGAGGGCAAGAGCTGAGGGCTGCTTTCTGTCAGACAAAAGTGCTGGCAGAGGCCATTGTTCTTTTTCTGAGGCCCACCCCTCAAAGAACACCCAGGCAGGTACCATATCTGATTCTCCATTAACCTGGCTCACACTGCCCTAGTGGTTCCCTAAGACCTGCCCAACCCACCCAAGTTTCCAGTGGCTTTTCCATATAAATAGCTTGTAGTAGCTCATGCTTCAGACTTTCCTAAAATCTCTCAAACAAGTAGCATTTATCCTCAGAATGCCCCATACCCCTTGCTAAGTGTCCCTAGGCTTGGCACTAGTGGCAGCTGGCCTTAGTTCACAGCTTGGCCTTGCCTGGGCATCTCCAAGCTCAGCACGAGTAGCAGTCACCTGTAGATCACTTTGTAGCTCATGCTGAGTGTCACTGAGCAGAACACAGGTGGAGGCTGAACTTGGCCTGCACCTCCTGGGAGGCCTCATAACCTGTGTACCTGCTGGACAGATTCAGACCACATTGAAATACCACCCAACCACTTCCACAGGGCAACACACTCACAGGGCAGACTCAGTAGGCACCTTGAATTAAGCTGTGTTCCTACCCAGCTGATCCTCCATGGCGGTTGGTGGTCACAGCCAGTCCTTATAGCCCATCAGCCTGGTGATAAATCATGCCAATTGACATGCCAACAGAAATCATGGCCAATTATAATAGGAGGGTACACACAGCTCACACAGGGTCACAACTGGAGTGCCCAGCTTGGGAAATTAGGAAAGCTATGCCACTGGACTCTACAGAACACCTACTACATAAGGCCTCTCTACCAAACCTGGCAGATGTAATACCTCTTCCTAATACCTAGAAACCAACACAGGGAGGCTTCTAATATGAGAAGACAAACAAACATCCCAAATGAAAGATCAGAACAAAATTTCAGAAAAAGAACTAAACAATATGGAGAAAAACCATCTGCCAGATGCAAATTTCAAAACACTGGCTATAAAGGTGCTCAGTGATCTCAGTGAGAACTTCAACAAAGAGACAGGAAACATAAAAATGGAACTAGAAAAACTAAAGAGCCAGTCAGAGATGTAGACTACATTAACTGAAGTGAAGAATACATTACAAGGAATCAATAGTGGAGCAGATGAAGCAAAGAATCAAATCAGAATTGTGAAAGATAAAGAAGCAGAAAACACCCAATCAGAGAAAAGCATCAATAACAACAAAAAAAAAGCATCTAAAAAATGAGAATAATGTAAGGAGCCTCTGGGTCAATTTCAGGTGTACCAACATTCACATCATGGGGTGCCAGAAGGATAAGAGAGAAAGCAAGAAATTGAAAACCTGTTTAAAAAAGTAATTACAGAAAACTTTTCTAACCTGGTGAAGGAAATAGACATACCAGTCCAAGAAGCACAGAAAGTCCCAAACAAGATGAATCCAAAAAGCCCACACCAAGACAAATCATGATTAAAATGCCAAATGTAAAAGACAAAGAGAAAATCTTAAAAGGAGCAAGAGAAAAGCAGTTAGTTACCTACGAGGGAGCTCCCATAAGACTGTCATATTTCTCAACAGACACATTTCAGGCCAGAAGAACTTTGCAAGAAGTATTCAAAGTGATGAAAAACAAGGACCTACAAACATATTACCCAGCAGAGCTATTATTTAGAACTGAAGGACATATAAACAGCTTCCCAGAAAAGAAAAAGCTAAAGGAATTCATCACCACCAAACCAGTATTACATGAAATGTTAACGGGCCTTTTTTATGAAGAGGGAGGAAAAAAAGATTAAAAAAATATGAACAATAAAATGACAATAAATACATATCTATCAACCATTGAATCTCAAAAACAAAAAAAACAAGCAGAACAGAAACAGACTCATAGATACAGAGAACATATTGACGGTTCCCAGATGGCAGTGGGTTGGGGAGTTGGGTGAAAAAGGTGAAGGGAATAAGAAGTACAATTTGGTGTCATTTTTACTGTTCATATTTTTTATCTTCTTTTTCTTAGATAAGTCCCTTTAACATTTCATATAATAAGGGCTTGGTGATGATGAACTCCTTTAACTTGACCTTATCTCACAGTTATTAACAACCACACCTAAAACAAAACAAAAGCAAACTAAGCAAACAACTAGAACAGGAATGGAACCACAGATATGGAGATCACATGGAGGGTTATCAACAGGGGAGTGGGAGGGGGAGAGAGGGGGAAAGGTACAGAGAATAAGTAGCATAAATGGTAGGTAGAAAATAGACAGGGGGAGGGTAAGAATAGTATAGGAAATGTAGAAGCCAAAGAACTTATATGTATGACCCATGGACATGAACTATAGGGGGGGAATGTAGGAGGGAGGGGGTGGGCAGGATGGAGTGGAATGAAGGGGGGGAAATGGGACAACTGTAATAGCATAATCAATAAATATATATATATTTAAAAGTACAGTTTGGTTTTTACAGAATAGTAATGGGGATGTAAATTACAGCATAGGGAATATAATCAGGAAAAAGAAAAGAAAAAGAAGATTGGAAATTAGGAGAAGAAGAAAAGGATATTTGAATTAGAACAGGATGCTCCTGACTTCTAAAAGCTCCATGAGTATGGAGGCAATTGTTCAAAACCAGTCCTTGTCCCTCTGCTTAATGTGATTTATGTGAAGCCTTCATAAGACATCATTGTTCATTGTCTGCTCAAATGACCTAATGTTGCCTGTGACCATGGCCTTAGACCTGGATGATGGCATATTTATCAAGTTGACTCTGAACCCATACTGCTTTTGACAGTAGCAACCTTTTTGGTTTCCCAACTGATTGTAGCTGCACTGTCCCATGTCAGGTTGATTTTCAACACTCTGAGATCTACTCACAATTTAATAAGAAGTATTATTACTTCCCTTTTCTTGGCCAAGAAAGCATTTTTCTAAGATCTATAGTTATCAGTGATACCAAGTTTGTTTAAACTCATTATCCTTATCATTCTTCCAATCTCACTTTTCACATATGCCACAAATATCACTGAACTGGCAGCATTGAAAACCTAGGGGTGCCAAAGGAAGTGTGACGAAAACCAAGAATGTATACACCACCAGGTGACAGCATTTTGGATTACTAATTTAAAATATTTTAAATATATCAGCCTTGATAAATAAATGGCAAACACCAAAAAATTCTACTGCCAATATTTTTGTGTATTGTGTTCATTAATTGAATTTTGAAGAGAAAGTAAAAACCCCTTTTTTGTTTGTTTTGCTTAAATTAATTTAAGTTTTCTTTGCTCTGAAAAGATTAAGCCATTACCATAACTAGGTCATTGGTTTTGTCTTCACGATACTATTAGAAGTTCTCATGATAAGTTACATTAAAGGTCTGGCATCTTACATACTTATATTATAATAATATATAATATATTATATGAGAGAGCATTTATATGTTTAAATGTTTATAAATTTACTGTATAAATTTAATTAAATTAATGAATTCAATTATAATTGATATATTTAAATAGAAAAACTACTTGAAGCTTACTCTCTAGTGCAGTGAATGTTTATCATCAAGCTGTATGGAACAAATATGTCAATTATAATTACATAATTATAATTGATATATAATTATAATTATATCTATTATAATTGATATATTTAAATAGAAAAATTACTTGAAGCTTACTCTCTAGTGCAGTTAATGTTTATCATCAAGCCGTATGGAACAATTACTTATTAGTTATGAGGGAGTAACATTTGCACTCACTCCAAACTTCATTAATCATCTGTCACATGACCACCAATGAGCCAGAAGTGGTAACTTAGGGCTTATTGGAATCAATGAAATTTTACAAAAGAGTCATTTACCATCTTTCAACATGTTTCAGGAAAAGTCAGGCTTGACCACACTACCTGGACAACCAGGGTGCTAGGGAAGATTTAAGCTGTTTCCTGGTTGGTAATCTACATCATACATACTTGAACAAAGCTGGAAAATCTTGTCATCTTGTTGTCAGATGTTCTAGAGAAAACTGAGATGAAAACACTAAAATTTGGTAAATACTTTAATAATTTGAGTTTTATTATTTTATATAGCTTTCTCAGCTAAGGATCAAGCATATAATATATACACATATACATTTATGACTCCCTTTTCAAACATTTATTAAAATACAACTTATTTTAATGTAGGGGACTAGAATACTAGTCAAGACGCCCTGTCTTGGAGCTCTATGACAATCAACATGAATGAAGTAATTCTAAGCATAACCCTTTAACATTATAGATTCTGTTGAGCTGATCCTAGAGGTATCATAATTATCAAAAGATTGGGGAGTAACCTGGGGTGAACCTTATATATGTAATTATTTGCATCCTTATCATGAAGCTGAAGTCTCATAGATGGCTGTTTGGGCTGAGGGCCATGAGCAGGCAGGGTACACATTGATCACATTCTGGTGGCAATTATAAACTATCTTTATACTTTAACTCTTAGTAAGGTAAATTTATTTTCTCCTTCCTTTATCAGGCTATCATGAGCTCTCTAGTGCCTGGCAAGTAAGGACCATGACAACATAGTGAAGGTCCCTGCATGGGGCTGGTTCAAAGGATGACTTCAGTGAACCACTGGGTACATCCAGGGTGTGTTATGGAACACCACAGTTACCCAGAAGAGAACTACCTCCGTAAATGGTATGGAAAATGTCAAAGGAGCTTTGCATGCATTCAAACACGGTCTGTGTGCCATTAGGTCACCTCTTCTGGTAGTGAAGTACATTGGAGATATACTTTAAAAGCTCATTAAAAATAAACAGTACCCCAAATTACTTTGAATGTGTAAGATGTTCTCAATATGAAATTATTGCTTTAATCAGTGAACAGTGACTCTTGCATAGTTTTAATAGTTGAAAGTATTCAATAGCCAAAACCAGAAAATGGAACAATTTTTTGTAGTATCCCAAGCAGTTATCCAAAACTCTTATTAATTCCAGCACACTTGTATAGGTAGCATCCAACTCTAGTCTGGTCTCTGAGAGCCTGTCTCAGGCAATGGCCTGATGTGGGTCAAGGAGGTCCCAGTGGTCTTGGGAAAGCCTTCCACCCTGGTCACTCTGGGGTGCTGATTGATTCCAGAGGCTGGTTTGCACCACATGTGTCAATGCTTCCTGGAGATGCTGGACTACACTGAGGACACAGCATCGTCCTACCTGAGCACATACGAAAATTAGCCTAACTAGACAGACTGTGAGGATTTGGTACAAAAATCTTTCCTTACACTGACATTTTCCTTCTCTTCAAGAATGTTGATAGCTAAACCTTTTTTTTTTGATAGATATGTTCTTGAAAAGTCACATACATTAAATTTTGAGACATTGAATCATAGTTTCCTTCAGCGCCCGTTTTCTAAATGTGCATTTCTGAATTCTCTTCAATAAGGAATGTCTCCCAACAAGGAAGCTTCTTGCCTGACTCCATTTACTGTGACAGTGGGAATCTAAACCACCCTGGCAAGTCTTGAAAGTGTATGAGTGGTGGTGGGGTTCTACTATTTAAAAGCACCCCAGAAATTCTTTTGTAAAATTGAGAAACTTGTTTATAATTTTCTGAGTTAGGTTTCAAAATCAGGCTTCCTAAAAATGAGGTGTGCCTCTATCATTAATTCCAACCTCATCTACTGCGGTGTCATTGCCCGCTGTCACACAGGACAGTGAATACCACCACACTTTACTGAGCCTGTCTTCATAATACGTAACTTTCTATGAAAATTACTGACTTGAAGTCGTATGATTTAAATTCAAGATATGAGCCTACATTTTAAGACTCCTGACACCCACCACATGTATCAGATAGGAAGTATGATGCAATAGATTCACTGGAGTTGCCTCTCTTGAGTACAGGCCCTGTATTCCTCAAATATCAGAGCACTCCTGGCTCTGGCCGCTGGCTTCACATATGGCCTCAGACTTTTTCTCAACACAGCAGTCCAGGTACCTACTAACAATTAGAATTAGCTAGTAAAATGAAACTTATTTGCCAGCTCTAGAATCTGTCATTTATTGGTGAATTCCTCTTTAATTAATCTAGGCTGGTGAGAAACTTCAGGTACACACAGTCATTAATTTAGACTGCTTTGATCCCTGGCCAGCGCATATTTATAGACAACAGAATCATTGTGTCCTTCAGCTGGAGGAACTGTCATGGTTTTATTCCTTTACTATAGGCACTTCAGGGAGCACCACGGTATGAGGGGGTCAATCAGACCTGAATTCAACTTTCATTTCCACAGCTCAGTTGCTGTATAACCCTGAGCAAATTAACCTCATTGAGATTCAGTTTCCACAGCTGCAAAAAGGGATAATGAAACCTACCTCAGAGAATTGCTTTGAGGTTAAACCAAGAAATAGTATAACGCCTAACACATTGTAAGCACTCAGTAAATGGTAGTTGCTATACCACTTTCCACTGCTGTGACTGGTTGTAGGTATTAGGTTCTCCTGTGATGGAATCTAGATAAAGATGTGCATTAGTAAGTGGAAACAGAACCCCAGTCTTCCATTTGACACCTACAATGAGGATGTCCACCACAGAGGCAACAAAAGCAGTCTCAAATGAATTGTTTGTGCACCTTCTAACCCAATCATGGCTATCTGGACAGGACCCAAAATTCCCTATGAGGCAATGAAGTAAGCAGCCAGCTGTTGCAGGGTAGCTGTGCTTACCACTCAGCCATGCCCATTTGGACATCACTCTTCAGAGAAACAGAATACGTGAGACACAACTGATTCCAAAAACTGATTCCAGTTTTTTGACCCAGGAGACCCTGGAGGTGGTTTCCATCCCAGGCAGCATCGCTTCCCACACAGCTCTGTCCAGGCCTGTCAGGCTTATCAGAGGGCTAGTTTGCAGGCTCACTACTTTTTGGCTAAGGATGGTGCAGTGAGGAAGAAAGAAGGGAAGAGGAAAAGAGAAAATAATGGATGCCTTTGTAAGTAGGTAGGAACTGTTTGTTCTAAGTAGGCCGTGTAGCTCTAGCACCTATCAGATGACATCCTTGATAGCAATTTAGGGTTCCCAGAATACATTTTGGCAAATCTATGCTGGGCCAAGAGGACTGGAGTATAGCCATTTCATAAGAGCACAAACAAAGACATTCTGATCAGAGAACATCAGTAAGAAAGGGTAGAGATTTTAATTTGGCTCCTTTGACTTCATTCTAGAAACCAATGAAAAAGAATACTTCAAATCAATACCATATTGCACTGAGAAGACCACATATTGTCTGACATCCTGAGAGTGATATCTCTGAATCTCACACATATTAACACAGAATCAGGCATTTGATGCAATGAAATGGTTTTTGAAAAGCCTTGACCAGAGGGCAAGGGAGTGCCCCATATTGTGCTTACCTGGAACAATAAGCACCTTCCACACAGTATTCTTGTCTCTCTACTTGAAATGCTTATCGGTAATTCCTCCTCACCCCACTGTAACACATCCATATACGAGACCAGTGGTCCTCAAACGTTAGCAGCCATGGGAGTCATGTAGAGGGTTTATTAAAACACAGATTGCTAGAGACTGTAATTCAGTAGTTCTGGGGTTGAATTTGAGAATTTGCATTTCTAACAAGTTCTCACCTGATGTTAATGCAAATGGTTCCAGGGCCCATACTTTGGTAACCATTGCTTTAATGATCTGTGTTAATCATTTCTTGGCATTAATGATTCCTTGCATGAATGAATGAATGAGGAATGAATGAATGAATGAATGAATGAAAGTTCATAGCAGCACCTTTTATACTGTTAGGATGGATGTTTTTGTCCTATAGGTATTTTCCCTGCCAAACACACCTCCTACAGTAAAGGAAGGCTATTGTTTTTCAATTTGAAGACTATATTTTTCATCTAACCAGCCAAATACCCTGTGATAAATAGCTTAGTCTCTCTTGCTAATTCTAGGGCACATGAAGTTCTCAACTGTGAAGGTGCCAGAAGTTCTCTGTATTCAAAGTGTGTCTGTCCAGATGGACAGATTGAGGAGCCAGACTCTTCATTGCTTTCTCTGCTCTAAAAATTCTCAGCATTTCATTTGAATACATCAAAGCAGGCTGGGATTAAAGATGAGTTTGATGCTACAAGAATGATGCCAGCTTGGACACCATGACACTTCAGCCTTGAGAAGGCTGGTCTTGGGCCATTGGCCAGCTAGGACTTCACCTGGAGCACCTGCTGCTGCTGACCTCTTTTGGCTCTAGTGTGAACATTTCTTGACCAAATAAGACCACTCCTCATCCTTGAGAACAGTGTAACAGCAAGTTCTGTCAACCATGGTTATTTCCCAGCTGTCTATAGACAGGTTTCATAGCATCAGCTTTGCTCTTTGATTATTTTAACAATTAATTACATTATGTCTTACCATTGAGATAAAATGACATATTTCTATAAACAAACTCTATAAACAAATGAGTAGAAAAGAGACAAATTACTCATATTCCTACCACTCAAAAATAACTCTGCCAACATTGACATTTTGTGTATTTCTTTTCAGGTCAGTTTCTATGCTCAGGATTATTTGTGTTGAATATGTATGTGATAAATATGCATCTGTATCTTCTGCAAAATACACTTTCTACAGAAAAAAAAGATTGTTTTGTTTTGAAAGACTATTATTTTCATTCTTCCTGGCCAACTGACCTGCAATGAGTAGTTCAGTCTCTCATATTAATTCCAGGGCATATAAAGTTATCAGGTGTGAAGATGCCAAAAGTCCTTTTCATCTAGTTTAAAAAATTATTTGATAAAATAGATTTGAAACTTCTCCATTTAAAAAAGCTGATTAAAAATGTGTCTACTTAGAATCATAAGCTGATTTTGTATTCTACTTTTTTCATTTAAAATATTATATATATATTTCCCACTGATAATATAAACCCTTGTAGAATTACTTTTAAAATCTCCCTTTGATTCTTTTTCTTTAGATCAGTTATAGGCACAAAACAAAACAAAACCAAAGACCCAAAACAAAATAATGGTAGTGAAGAAAGTGTGAAAAACTGCACTGAATCCTACTCAGTGTCCAATTCCAAGGCTCTTCCTATGAGCCGATGAAAATGACATCATGATTGTAAAATCAGACCAATCAGTTAAAAATTAATCCTTCAGCCTTATAATGAGCCTAAAATAAAATGAACTTTGAGGTCCAAGTTATCAGGTTTGTTGAGTCTTCATTTATTCAGATTACCTAATAGTTGTCAGTGGTATACTTCTTTTTGGGGAAACATGAACCAAGATGGGTAGGCATGTCCTCTGGTGTGGGTAGCAACAGGCAATTTCCAGCAGATTTGAATCAAAGTCTTAACCCTTCCACACCTCTTCAGATTGCCTTTAAGTAGAGTGCTGCCTCACCAATTCTGTCAGAGGGCAATCTCCTTCTCTATCCAGAGCTGGCAAGCAGACATTTCTGATAACACAGGGCATTGGCTGGGTGTTGGTAGCACTCTCAGAGGACACAGTAACACCACATGGTTGTTGATCAATATGTTGTTAAAAATGTAAACATGGGTCACCTTTTTGCAGAAAAATATAAATTATTTATTTCATTTACCAATGCAAAGAAAACCAGATGTATTTTTTAAAAATAAAATACAATTTAGTGGATAAGTGTATGTTTCCATGCACATGAATGCTTAATCTTTTTAAGAGAGTCGCCAAAACATCCAGTAAAAAACTTAGATGACACAAGTCCTATTAAAAAATACTCGTCACTTCCGGTCAAGATGGTGGCATAGTAGATGAGGCTCTCGTCTTTGATGTGGTCATGCAACCACATCAAAGTTTAAACTAAAATGTAGAACAACAATAACTCAGAACCATCGGAAATTGAGTTGAATGGAAGTCTGACAACAACAGAATTAAAGAAACCACATCCATCCAGATTGACAGAAGGGATGCAGACACAGAATGGACTGGTCCCTCACCAATGTATGGTGGATAAAAATTCAGGAGGGATATCTTGGGAGTAAGGAGTCCCAGCCCCACACCAGGCCCCCAAGCCCAGGGATCCAGTGCCAGGAAGATAAGTCCCCACAATTTCTGGCTACAAAAACCAGTGGGGAGTGGAAGAAAATTCTGGAGCTCCAAGCAGTTCCTCTTAAAGAATCCACACACAGACTTACCTACTCAGACTCACTCCTTCCAAGCTCCAATGCTGGGGAAGCAACTTGAAAGACACCAGTGGCTTACTGGGAGAAACTGGTGTCCAGCATCAAAGAAAGCAGAGGCCATTGTCCCTTTTCTAAACTCTCCTCCCACAGATCCAGCAAGCTGCTGTCATTTCTGAGAATCCTGTATCAACCTGGCTAATACTGTTTGACCAGCCTTGAAGATCCCCATAGACTCTGCCCCACCCAAGCTGTTTTCCATATCAATAGCTGCTCTTGGCTAATGATTGAAAACTTCCTAAATCCTCTCAAAAAAGCAACAGCTGGTCTCTGTGAGGCCCAGACTTGGCACTAGCAGCAGCCAGCCTAGATTCACAGCTTGGCTTAGCCTAAGAAACTCCAAGCCCAGCACAAGTAGCAGCCATCTCAGAGTGCTTTATAGCTTATAGCTCAGGCAGGGTGGCTCCAGGCAAACACAGGTGGGGGCCTGAACTTGGCCTGAACCACCTGGGAAACCCCAGGGCCTATGCACCCAGTGGATAGCTATAGGCCACGTAGGAGCACCACCACCCTGCCCCTGCACAGCTAATCCACCACGAAAGTTGGTGGTCAGTGGTCACAGCCAGTCCTTGCAGCTGTCTGGCCTGGGTAAATCCCTCCCATTGATCTGCCAACAGCAACCAAGGCTCAACTACAAGAGGAGTGTGTACTCAGTCCACATGGAGTGCATACCTCGAGTATCCAGCTTGGGTGATAGGGGAGGCTGTGCCACTGGACCCTACAGAACATCTACTATATTAGGCCAAATTACCAAGACATAGAGTCAAACAGCTCTACCTAATACATAGAAACACACACAGGGAGGCTGCCAAAATGAGGAGACAAAGAAACGTGGCCCAAACGAAAGAACAGATCAAAACTCCAGAAAAAGAGCTAAACAAAATGGAGGTAAGCAATTTATCAGATGCAGAGTTCAAAACACTGGTTATAAGGATGCTCAAAGAACTTAGTGAGGACCTCAGTAGCATAAAAGAGATCCAGTCAGAAACGAAGGATACACTAATTGAAATAAAGAACAATTTACAGGGAAACAACAATAGAGTGGATGAAGCCAAGAATCAAATCAATGATTTAGGACATAAGGAAGCAAAAAACAACCAATGACAACAACAAGAAGAAAAAAGAACCCCCCAAAATGAAGATAGTATAAGAAGCCCATGGGACAACTTCAAGAGATCCAACATTCTCATCATAGGGGTATCAGAAGGAGAAGAAAAAGAGCAAGAAATTGGAAATCTATTTGAAAAAATAATGAAAGAAAACTTCCCTAATTTGGTGAAGGAAATAGACATGCAAGTCCAGGAAGCACAAAGAGTCCCAAACAAGATGGGTGCAAAGAGGCCCAGTCCAAGGCACATCATAATTAAAATGTCAAAGGTAAAAAATTAAGAGAGAATCTTAAAATCAGCAAGAGAAGAGCAGAAAATTACCTACAAAGGAGTTTCCATAAGACTGTCAACTGATTTCTCAAAAGAAACTTTGTAGGCTAGAAGGTACTGGCAAGAAATATTCAAAGTCATGAACAGCAAGAACCTACAGCCAAGATTGTTTTACCCAACAAAGATATCACTTAGAGTCAAAGGGCAGATAAAGATCTCCTCAGACAAGAAAAAAACTAAGGGAGTTCACCATCACCAAATCATTATTATATGAAATGTTAAAGGGACTTAAGAAAGAGAAGAAGATCAAAACTATGAACAATAACATGGCAAAAAATACATGTCTATCAACACAATTGAATCTAAAAATCAAATGAAACAAACAAGAAGAACAGAGACAAAATCATGGATCCAGACAGCATTTTGATGGTTGCCAGATGGTAGGAGGGTGGGGGGAATGGGTGAAGAAGGAAGGGAGTTAAAAAGTACAAAAAAGTAGTTTCAGAATAGCCATGGGGATATAAAGTACAGTATCAGAAATGGAGTAGCCAAAGAACTTATACACATGACCCATGGACACAAACAATAGTGAGGGGATTGCCTGAGGGAGTGGGAGTTGCTGGGTGGAGGGGGACAAAAGGGGAAAATCAGTATAACTGTAATAGCATGATCAATAAAAAATATAATTAAAAAAGTTGCCATCATTGAGATGGAAATATGTTTCCTTAACATGTCAAGGATCTAATAAAGCTTGTTCCAGTTATGTTGGCCTGTGTTTGAGATGACCACTCTGTTAGTCTGCTCAGGCTGCCATAACGGGATACCACAGACTGAGGGCTTAAATAGCAAAAAGCTATTCTTTCAGAGTTGTGGAGGCTACAAGTCCAAAATCAAGGAGCTGTTTCTTCAGGGAGGACATGAAGTTCCCTTCAACAGGGATGGCAGGTTTTGTTCCTTCTGTGGGCTCTGAGGAAGGATCCATTTCGTGACTCTGTCTTCTAGCTCTAGCAGTTGCCGGCAATGCTTGGTGTTCCTTGGCTTATTGACACATCACTCCAATCTCTGTCTCCTCTGCCTCCATTGTCATGTGCCCTTCCAAATTTTGCTTTTATAATAAGGACACCAGTCATTGGATTAGGGCCTACCCTAATCCAGTATGACCTTGTCTTAACTTGATTACACATGCCAAGATCCTAGCTGCAAATAAGTCATCCACAGGTATCCAAGGTTAAGATTTGAATATATGTTTTTTGTTTGACATAGGTCAAACCAAAGGACTATTTACTAAACTCTGCCAACAAATGGTATAGAAAATAGATTGGAGAGAGCTCATCAGCAAAGCTGATTTTTAAACATGTGATACTCACTTAGAATCAGAAGCCAACAGAGGGACTAGCTAAGTGGGGGTGGCAGGTGGGGACCAGCACCAGCATTGTCCAGTTCTTCACCCAGAGCTTTCTCTATGACCTGCTGGCCTTCCTTTTCTGTAAGCTGACACTGAAGCATGCTTATCACTATGAAGGAAGAAAAAACCATATACCTGCTGAAAACCATACCCAAACTACATTTGACCAACCTCACCAATCTGTCTCACTAGAAATGGTTGCTCCCTCAAACTCAGACCTTAGTCCTCCATTGGACTCGTTACTGCTCCCAAACACATTTCACACATAGTCTGCTTCCCTGGGCAGTGGCACACCCCAGACCAAATCGTGTGACAAGTACAGGGGAAGCTTCCAGGGCTGTTCAAGTGCAACAGATTTAAAGGCCTCCTACAGTTTGACTTTGCTCTAGGCCAACAGCTAAGGGACTCTAGAAGCTCATATCAGCTGAATCTACTTTGCATCTGGATTTCTTAATTTTTCTGAATATTTTATGACACTTCACCAATTTATTCATGGTGTGTGGAATGAAGAACATATCTCTGTGGCCTCTCATCTCTTTAACTAGCTACATGTTATCAAACCTAAGGGTGTTTGGGAGGTGATAGTAGCAGTTAAGTCATTAGCTTCTGACCAGGACAGTCTGGAGAACAATACTTGTTATCCTTTTAAAAGGGCCTCAAAAAGAGGCTCCTTTCTGTAAGCTGTGCCTGATCACACTGACTGCATCTTGTTCTAGCCTAAAGTATCTCCCCACATTTGCACATCCGGGCTGTGCAAAGTCTTGGGGCAGCCACCTGTTGCTTCCAGAACTGTGTTCAGGGGCAGTGGGGACCTCACATCAGGTCTTAGGGTAAAATAACTAGGACTTGTGTAGAAAGTGGGGGCAATTTCCTCAAGCTTATGTAATCAACACTGGGAGCTGTCAGAATAAAACAAACACAACTATGGCTGCAGGTGAAAAAAAAAAAATCTCACAATCTGCATTTGCCTGAAGGTTTCAAGCTCAATACTGACTATTGGAAGAACATTTCCCCATGGAAATCAGTATCTTATTGGGACTACCTCCCAGCCACTCAGAATTGTTAAGGCTGCTACCAGGATGTGTGTGATTTAATGAGGTAGAGAGACTATCAGTCATACTATGGCTTATCGTGATTAAGCCTGAGTTTGGGGTAAATTGAAATGACATCATGACCCTCAGGGTTCCATGATTGAGATGACAGAGATATCCCACTCTTTGGGGGTTTTCTGGTCCCAGCATAAGGTGAGTCACCTCAGCGCAACAAATAACCCACAGAGCCATGCTGAGGACATACAGACATTTCAATGGTTGGCCTGGTGTTCAAGTTGAGCAGTCAAAAGCACTAAGCAAAGAAGCAGAGTGAGGATGCTCACTTGACCCTTCATTGAGAAATGAGGCCTCCATGAGGGGCTTGGGAGCTGTGGTGACATGGACCTGATGCCAGGCCCCTTGCCTTGTGTTGGTCAGAGTGGCTGCTCCCCCACCTCACACATGCCTCCAGCCTCATCATTATTTGCTGGACTGTCATCCAGGTTGGAGGAGTTGTGCCTTTGAGGCCAGTCTCTGCTCTAGCTCAGCATTCTGATGGAAGGTTAAGACAGATGGCTTTTCAAATTAGATTCCAAGGCATGATGAATGACCACTTCCACAAACTTCCATGCACCTAGTCTTATAACTTCTTGCTTGTGCTCAGATTTGCTCTTAATGAACCACTGGGACATCTGGCTGGGAGTGTTTTAAGGTTAACAGTCTCAAAGAGGAGCAAGGGGAGAAGTCAAGCTCTGTGTCCAGCCAGTGTAGACTGACAAGAGAGACAAGAGCTCTGTTAGCAAGGTGGCCTCACTCAGTTCCAGCTTCAGGGGCCACGTTAGAAGTAGGGCTACCAGACGCCAAGGTGGGAGACCAGGGTGACTTTTAATGTCCTGTTTCTCTTTGGCCCCCTCCCCTGTCTTAGTGAGCCCTTAGGTACAATGTACATCACCTTGCATATTCCCAAACTCCAACATAGAACCCAATGTGCCACATTCTAGAGTTTTCCTGACTTCCTGTCCCTATTAAAATGTGCTTCGTCTGCTGTCTGACAGGGGGTTCTGCACTGCCCCCACCTTGTAACATAGGCAAGCTTTGGCAGGCCATTTTGTTCTTTGGAGGTGGGCAGTGGAGGGAAAGGAATTGCACCTCTGCCTCCTACTACATGTTTTGTGAGATCTTTATATATAATACTTCGTTGAGTACTTTTGAGTATCCTGAGAGGCAGACCATGTTAGCAGTTATTCCCAAAAAAGCTCAGAAAGTTCAACATTGCTGGAAGTCTCACAGCCAGTCCAGAGTGGAATCAGGATTCCCACTCTGTTTGGAAGAAACCTGTGCAACCTTCTTTCTTTCCCAGCCTCATGCTGGTTGCCTCTGATGGTGAGAGCCTCTGGACTGTGCAGTCGTGGCTGGCCTAGAGAGCCTGTCACACCAAGGGCATGCCTGCTGACAGGGTATAATGGCTTCAGGCCTCTGGAGAGACAGTAGCCCTGTATCCTTACCTGTTTCTTTTGGCTCAGGGGATGGTTGGTACATGCCCTCACCCCTGTGGAGCCCTCAAGGATTGTGATTGTGGGATTTATGTCCATGCTTATGGGGGCAATACATGAAATCTAATGGGTTTAACACATTGATATGAAATGCACCTACGAGTGGTGTGGTTCTGAGATGAGGACCCAGATCAGTAGCCTGGTTGCCTGAAGAAGATTGGGTTGTATTCCACCACTGCAGAGCGCATGCTGACAAGCCTGCGGGAACAGCACAGCTGGATCAGTACCACCAGCACGCTTTAGGAGCAATTCACTTCATTATTTCTGCAGACTAAACAATGCTGAGAGATTAAAGTGAAGCCAACACAGGTCTGTGACTTTGAGGAAGCAAGAGATACAAAATTTAAAAGAAATGTCACTTCAAATGTGAAGAGCCTGAAAAATAGTATTCTGACCCATGATAAGATTTGGGTTTTTTGAACTTCATTTCTACGAAAAACAAATTAATGAAGTGATTTTACAAGCAATTCTCAATTGTTGCAATACTATGAAATATATTTAACATCCATACCATATTCTCCAAATATCATTTTAACCATAAGTGCCTACCTCTTGACCATTAAATATTTAATCAAAGTGACTAGTACCATAAGGAGTGAATTGTTTCTTCCTGTCTCTGCCCCAGAATGTGATCTGGAAGAGGCAACCATTCCAAACTGAGGGCTGAGAAAGATGTAGTTAGCTTTGACGATCTGTACTTATTCATTACGAATTATTGAATTCATTTATTTAACAGATATTTATTTACTGTTGACCACATGGCCCTTCTCAGTTACGATCTCTCTTTTAATAATGGATATGTTTGCAAAATGATCTGAGGACCAGGTTATGCCCCCGCCTTCAAGGAGCTGCCACTGAGGAGCTAATAAAAGATTTAATAAAGCATGCAAGGAAAGAGAATAAGAATGCAAGACTTCAGTTCCTATTAAGGCCATGGGGATAAGGTTGGAACATGGGGGTGAGGGTCTTCTAGGAAGGGTAAACAGAAAACCATAGTGAAAAATAATGAGTCAAATAGCCATTGTCATGCCTTATTCCCTCAAATTCAGTGTGGCCTTAGAGCAAGGAAACAATCCTCTGTGCGTTATTGTGTACGGGATGAGGGGTAGGTAAGAATCAGGGAGGGTATAGGAGAGGACAGAAGGTAGTTGGTTCTGAGGGCCCCAGTCCCCAGCTTCCTGGTGTTCTCTGCCCAGCCTGGATAATGTTCATCACCTCCAGGATGAGTGTGGTTTGGAGCCCTCTGGGCTGCTCTGAGGATGGCTAACCTGGCATCCCACAGGTGCCCTACAACAGGACATCCTGGGTCAGATCCAGAGTGCCCAGAGAGCCACTGCTGATGGGTGTGGCCTTTTGGGGCTGGCTCAGGGGTGACCAGTGCTGACCAGGCAGCTGATTGTCTCCCCACATTCTGCTCCTGTCATCCTGGGAGGAAGGGCTGGGCCAGCTTCACATCCCACCAAGGTTTCTAGTTATGACTGTCTTACTACCAGCTGTTTCTGCTCCTGTCTGGAACCTCCCATTATCCCTCAGCTAAGGACACCATTCTTGGATTGTTACCACTAGAAACAGGTATAACATCTGTTCTCATCCATTTATTTCACCAACAGTCACAGGGCAGTCCCATGGACAACACGCTGTGCTTGGTTCTGGGAAAGAGAAATCAAACAAGGTCCCTGATATTAGGAACTCAGGTCTAGAATAAAGGACAGATACAGAAATAAAAAATAATCACCATAGAGCATGATACATGCTGTGTGATTTCATATATATCACATTCTGGAGAAGGCCAGTCTAGAGAGACCAAAAACAGAACAGTGATTGTCAGGGGCTGGGGGAGGGACATGGGCGTTGTGGGGGTAATTTAACTGTGTTGGTCTTGGTTATACTACTAACTATTTATTAAAACATGCAGAAATGTATACTCAAAGGGTGAATCTTAATTTATGTGCTGTGACTTTGTATTTTTACAAAGAAAATAAATCACAATAGAATATGTGGCACACAGGAAGAGTAGCCAGCTCTTCCTGGAGGGGAAGGGAGAGGGTCAGAGAAGCCGGTCAGAGAAGCCAGGCAGAGAAGGGGCAATTGACTTGTGGATTCCAAAGATGACATGAGTTTCCAGAGAGACAGCAGAGAGAGGGCCTTTTAGGTACAGGGAACAGCATGTGTGACAGCACAGGGGCTTGACAGCACGCATCTCATGTCCTCTTAGCTACTTGTTTTCGGTGCTACTTGTACATCAGCAGGAGTCTGAGCATAGATGGTCCTCTGTGGGATACGAAAGAGAGGGGGCAATGACTTTTTGTCTCGCCTTTAAAAATTTTTATTGGGCTAATATGTGTATAAACATAAAATTTCCCATTTTAACCATTTCTAAGTATATAGTCAGTGGCATTAATTACATTCAGAATGCTGTACTATCATCATGTCTGTCTATTTTGAAAATCCTTTTAGCAGATCACTCCCAACAGAAACTCTGTACCCCTCTGCCCCTGTCAGCCCCTGGTAACCTCTTTCCACTTTCTGTCTTTATGAATTAGCCTAGTCTACATATTTCTTATAAGTGGAATCATATAATATTTATTCTTTTGTGCTTGGTGTACTGCACTTAGCATATTTTTGTTTTGCTTTTAATGAGGCTTTTGCATTAAAAATTGGAGCCTGAGAAAATGCTTCCATGTAAGAGAGTCAGGGGATAGGGGAGAAGGAAGCTTCTTCTGAGACGAAGGAACTCAGTACTGTGCCGGCATGACTTCCTGAGGGCGTCCTGCACACGCTTCAGTTCCCCTGTTCAGTTCAAGGTCAGACCCTGGACAGAGAGAACCCTGCACACCTACAACTCCCCTGCACTCCAAAGGTCTGTTGGTTGCACACAGCATTCTCACCTTCTACAAAACTGCAAAAGACATTTTTTTTAAAGACTTAGGGAAATAAGTGATCAAGAATTGCTAATGAGGCAATCTAAGAAGGGTTTGGAGTTAATTAGCCCTTGAACTGTCAAGCCTAACTGCTTCTAGTGAGTCCTGACATTTCTGGGAATAATTAAGGACTTGGCTGTCACATTCACAAAGGCCCAACCACGACATGAACAAGTTCTACCTACTTTCACCATAATGTCCAGTACTGCAGGAAGGGAAATTATACTCAGTGCTGATTGCAGGTCCTAGGGTAGAAGTGTCATGTTTTTGAAGAACTTTTCATATTTATGCACCGAAATATAATGATCTCCATGTTGGGGGTAGATGCGAGCAGCAGAAAGAGTGGCACTTTAAAAACATTTGAAATTACTGGTGGTAATAATAGCTAACATTGTCCTGGCTAGGTTGCTCAGTTGGTTGGAGCGACAGCCCATACACCAAAAAGTTGTGGGTTCTACTCCCGGTCAGGGCACATACCTAGGATGCAGGTTTGATCCCTGGTCGGGGCTCCTATGGGAGGCAACTGATCAATGTTTCTCTCTCTCTCTCTCTCTCTCTCTCTCTCTTCCTTTCTCTCTCTCTAAAATCAAGAAACATATCCTCGGGTGAGGATTAAAAAATAGTAATAACTAATATTTACCAAGTGCTGACCATGTACCAGGCACTATTCCAAGTACCACAAGGACCTATGAGGTGACATTTAGAATTTTTAAAATTTCTTTTAACAATTCTTCATAAATGGGGAAATTGAGGCACAGAGAAGTTATGCAAGTTTTTCAGGATCAAACCCAAGCAGCCTAGCTCCAAAACTGGTACTTGGCAATGACATGTCCCTTGTGTCTAAGCCATCCTGAGTGACACTGCAATAGGACCAGTCAGCTTTTCCAGTATGACCATTAGTTTGTGTCACCAATCACAAACTTGCATGTCATTTTGGTTCCTTGGCCTCGAAGAGCTGTGTTTCAAGCAAGTGATAAATTCATCTGTAATATATTTAACCTGTTTCATTCTCAAGTGACGGATTCATAGTTATCTTCTACCATCTTTGTTCTCTCATCAGATTTTTATTGAGCTTCTACTATGGTCAAGGCGCTGTATCAAGCCATGTCCAGGCAGAGCTTACATTTTGGGTGAGGAAATAACACATACAGTGCATACAGGGTGGGGAAAAAGTAGGTTTATAGTTGTTCATATGGAAAATAATACAATTAATAAATAATAATACAAGAATAAACTCTGTGTTTCATGTAGTCACAACTGTAAACCTACTTTTCCCCTACCCTGTATAATAAGGCAAAGGAATATAGCACAGGATAAAACATAACACAAGAGAATATAATAAAAATAAAAGTGGTAAGTACCAGAAGAAAAAATTGATTGCTGTGGCTATTCAGAGGAAGGAGATGGTTTCTAGGATGTCTGTCTGTATATGTGTTGTTCAAGGTGGGAAAAATTGGTGGGGAGAAGATGGAAGGAGGAAGATGAGGAAGAGAGACACGGCAGAGATGTGATAAAGTGCTGAATGGGCCTTTGGTACGGGCCGCATTGTGTCCTCCCAGGTGCACGTGTTGAAGGCCTAGCTTCTAGGATGTGTCTGTATTTGGTGATGAGGCCTTTAAAGAGGTGGTTAAGTTAAAATGAGTTGCTAATCCAACCTGACTGTTGAATTTACAGGAAGAGCGAGTGTGGACAAAGACAGACACAGAGACACAACCATGTGAAGACAGAGACAAAAGATGGCCAGCTGTCAAGGAGAGGCCTCAGAAGGATCTACCCCTATGGACACCTTAACATCTGACTTCAGCTTCCAGAACTGTGAGAAAATCAATTTATGTCGTTTAAGCCCCCTGTCTGTGGTACTTGCTATGGCAACCCTAACAAACTAATACAGGCTTGAAAAACAGAGGATTTGGATATGGGGACATAAGGCTGAAGGAAAAGAATTGCGGGGGGCTAGGGGAGGCCTGCATGTATGAAACAAGTGGACTTTATTCAGTGGGTAATAGGGAGCCATGGCAGGTTTCTGAGCAGGAATGATATAAACAATAGTCATTTAATTCATTTGATTCACTCAGCAAATATTTACTGGGGATCTGCCCTGGGCCAGGCATTGCCAAACACAACGTGGGAGCTGCAGTCATGAATAACAGACTTCAGCAGAGGGCTCTTCCTGGGAGTGCACGACTGGGTGGGGAGAATGGAAAATGGGCTTGATTGGGGAGAGTGTGGCTGTGAGGAGACTAGTTAGAAGGCTTTATCCTGGCCTAAATCGGTGCTTTTCAGTCTCCTTTTAGAGTCTGGTGTCACCTCCAGGGAAGTGTCCCCCCATCTTTTCTGGCCCTGCTCCCATCACAGATGGCTGAGGCTACATATTTTCTCTACTTAGCTCCATCGGCCAAGGTAATGTGGTTAAGCTTCTCCTTCTGTATTTTGCATAATGGTAGCATGAGTTTAAAAAAATATTTCTTCCAAATATCTAAAATTGAGTTTTCTCTTCCAAACTTCATGTTCCATCAGCAGATTTTGAAATAACCTTCCCCTTGGCTCCACCCAGCACATCCCTGCCTCCACCACCACAGAAAACAGTCTTTTCATATCTAACAGCATCCCCAAGGTATAATGGTTAGAAAAACAAAAACAAAAATGCAATCCAAAGCATACATATGTACACTGTCTGTGGTTCCAAGTCTGTCTGCAGGGTGGAAGGCAGAACAACGTCCCCCAAAGATGTCCCTGTCTTGACCCCTAGAACCTATGACTATGTTACTTTACTTTGAAGATGTGATTACATTCACAGTCTTGAGGTGGTAAGAGTAGCCTGGTTTATCCAGGTGGATTTAATCCAATCACTGGATTTCTTAAAAAGGGAGAACCTTTCCTAACCATGGTCAGAAAAACATGACTATGGAACAATGGTCAGAGAGATATGACATTGCTGGCTTGAAAGGTAGAGGAAGGGGCCACAAGCCAAGGACTGTGGGCAGCCTCTTGAAGCTGGGAAGGACAAAGAGGTGAATTCTCTCTTAGAGCCTCCAAAAGAAGAACACTGCCCTGCTAACACCTTGATTTTTGCCCATTGAGGCTCATGTTGGCATTCCAACCTATAAAGCTGTAAGATAATAAATTTCTGTTGTTTTAAGCCACCAATATTGTGATAATTTGTTATAACAGCAATAGGAAACTAATGCTCTCTATTTGTTATAACTCAAGCCAGACTTGCTCATTTAAATAGTGTATCCTTTCAGAGTTGGCCTTGGTAGTGCCTTCTAATTCACGGTGCTCTCAACTGTGTGGTAAGCAATTCAGTCTTATTTTTTCCCACCAGATTCTCAGCTCCCTATGGGGAGGGACTGAGTTACTCATTCTAGTATCTCTAGTGCCAGCATAGTATCTGCGACATAGTTGATTTCAGTAAGTATGGATTAAGTAATTGTATAAAAGCCCAAAGCAGTGCTTCTTTTCCTTCTTTTCAGACATATAATGGTCAAATCTGATGTCACCATTGATATCTATATCTATATCTATCTATCTATCTATCTATCTATCTATCTATCTATCTATCTGGCATTATTTTGAAATGAATTACTGTTCACTATAACCAAGACAACAAGAAATCCTATTCATATGTAGAGAATGGTGAGTCAATCAGACAAGCACCAGAAAAGGCCTGGCTTCCCAAGACAATCTTGGTATAATGTACTCTAGGCCCCTTTTCACAGAGTGTTTATCAGCGGGCCTGCTCTAAATGGCACTCCATAGGTGATTCAATTAGCTGGCCCATCCTGTACAGGCATGGAACTCAGACACAAAGCTTTGTTAGCTTAAATATATTCCTCATGAAATTGCATTTATTTTTGGAAAGAAATGACCATTCACAATTTTTTATTGGTGGGTAGAAAGCTTTGAAGTTGCTTTCTAGAAAAGCTGATAGTGTGTAGTTATAGTAAGTAAGGCAGCCTCCTCCCCATCGTATCTGGGGTAATTATTTTCAACTGTACTTAGCAAGAACTCTGGGAGCTGGTGGGGAATGGAGTCTGGAGAAAGCCCTGCTAGGTGGGTTCTGCTCTGTTGCTCCTCTCTGATGTCATCACAGTGCTCAGCAAACTCCCTGCTGTTGTTTGAGCTTGGACCAGGGCCCAGAGCTGCTGCTGAAATGGCTACTGCCCTCCCACAAGGAATTGTGAGGCTGGGCCAGGGCACAGGGTCAGACCCAAACCACCCACAACTTAGGACTTTGAGTTAAAGAGTTTATTCCTTCGTCCCTTCTCCCCATACCCTGTGTCCCTCTCATAAGAAATCAGCATTTTCCTTCCTGATTTGAGCCCTCTCCTCAACCATTCTCCTAATACCAACTCTGATGTCATCTCACAAATCCAACTATGGCTTCAACTGTCCTCAAAGTGGCCCCCTGAAAGTGTCCCTTTGAGGAGAACTTATTACGTTCAGGAAATTCCAGCAGATGTCAACTGTTTTCAGGGACATTTTTCTTTGCTGTAGACTTGAGTGTTAAGAAACGACTTGTGCAGTCCAGGGGTACCTTCTCTTTTGCCTTCCCTCCAGCTACTTCCCAACTCTGGGGACAAGACACAATCCTGGAAGGTGGCAGTTCTAAATTTGTCCCCAAGGTTTGAGAGGAGCAATTCCTTCCCTCCATATCAAAATAGTCATCTAGCAGAGGTTTTGATGAGTCTAATGTGCCCCGGGCAAGAGCATATACAGGTTCATCAAGTCTGAAGCAGTAAACAGGAAGTGGATGACAGGATATTACAGTTGGGAAGTTGCCATACAATTTTTTCTCCTTGGCTCATGTTTGAGTGTTTCTGTGACTACAGTTCTCTGATAGAGGCATATCAAAGTCAAGAAATATTTAATAAGTGACTAACTTATTTTATATGCTGTAATTCTGCTTGACCAGGAAAGAAAATGGATAGGCTGGCATTTAAAACATGAAGAAGGGTATTTTAAATGAATTTTTACCATTCCATTTTTATCACCTAAGCCATTCTAAATTCTAAATCATTAACTGAGATGGTCCCCATGCTCTCCCGTCACTGGAAGAACTGTATCGATATCAGATAAGGTGACCCAGAGCAGGTTCTGGGGAAGGAAAAGCCTAGTGAGCCTCCTGGGCAGGAGGGCTTTGGTACTAAGGAGTCTCAGTATTTCGAGGCAAGGTTAGCCCTGCCTCATACAATGCTGCCACAGACAGGCGACCCAGCTGCCAAGAACTGGTGAGGAGAAAGGCTCTCACTCAATCCAAGTGAACAAGAGTGTTGTGACTTAGGGGAAAACCTGACATTACTACTCCATCAAAGAGACATGATCTCTGGAAAAACAAAGTGACGGATGGGATGGGAAGACGGAATCTATTAATTCCTTCATCAAGATAGAATAAAGGTAAATGAGCTGTAGAAGGCCTAAAGGAAGAAAATTAATAATGATGATGATGATGATGATGATATAAGCTGAAAGATTGTGTTAGAGATCAGAAACTAAAGATCTGAGAGGAAGCCAGGACATTGGGAAGGAAAGAAGCAACTTAAAGCACACTTGGGAGGTCATAAGCCTTTGGAGCAAGTGGCGTTATTGTGTATGAGGATGTAGCTCTACAGGCTGTACCTGATTTTCACAGAAATAATCAACCAACGATAGTTTCCTACTGTCAACCTGTATCAGTCAAATGACCAAGGTCCTTTTTCCTCTCCAAAACTCCCCTTTACTCCTCAGTTTGCCCCCGTGTAGATTTCACACTACAGAGAAGTTAGTAATTAGGCTTTAATATCGATATATCTCTATGAACCCTGCTGTAAACAAAAGGATCCTTAATTGAAGAGCACTTACCCATCGACTTGTTAGTATGACATATGTTAATATCTGCCAATGGCTAAACTGTGCAGGGGGAAAAAAAGCAAGTAAGATTTACAAGTTGTTTTCTTTGATCATAGTGAATAGACAGCTTAAAGCTGTCTCTCAAGTGACTCGTGTCCAAATCAATAATCCAGTCCTACACAGAATGATCACAATGGACTCTTGTTAAAGGGAGGTCCGCGGTGATGGAGCCAGACGTCCACATACCCAGAGTGTTAAACTGGTACATTGTAACAGGAAGGGATGAATATATTATGGGAATGCAGAATTTACATGAAGTTTTAAGATAAAACATGCAGTTGCAAAGAAGTGTACTTTTTTAAGTTGGTCACAACTGACCACACCCCCAGAGTCCTAATTCTCAATGGAAGTTCTCCAGGGGAAAGTTTAAAAAGCTCTGCCTTCTGGAAACATAGGGAAGTCACACCTCACCCAGCTCCCACATTTTCATTTTCCTCCTTGAAGGGAAAACTGAATATCACAAGTCATCACAGACAGGGAGAAAACATATAATATCTAAATAAATACATGAGCAGCAGGAATCAAATTCTGTAGAGAAGACAGCTACACTCCTTCTCTTTCACAGTAAGCACCCATACACCAACCACAGCTAACGAACATACTGGACACATCAGTACCCAGACATTTTCCGTCCTGGCCAAGGGTGTATTTCCTGACAAGAAGGTGGGTTTCGTGGAAATGTGCAGAGTGGCTAACTCCAGCACTATAAAACAGGCCTGTATGCTAAACATCTTCTTAGGTGTTGTTGGTATTTGTTCCTTCTTCAATCCATGGAGAGCCCAGTGGCTTGGGCCTGCTTTGTTTCCCTGTAAAGGACCTTTCCAAGCTTCCTGAATGCCCCAGCTGGCCTGGCTCCTTCTGAAATGCTATGCCATCACACACCCTGTTCAGATATCAGCAGGGGTGCTCTGTGGCCTCCTGCACCCCATTTAAGATCCCACAGTTTTGGGCAACTCACCTTCCTCAACTTTTTTTAACCTTTTAATCATACCAGGCCAGCTGCCAGTTCTCTGCTGCTTTCTTGGATTTCTGTGCACTGTGTGTTTTTCCTGAGATATCTCCTCTCCCTGCCACAACACCCCAGCCAGCACTGCCTGAGAGCATGCAGGGCTCACTCTTCGAAACCTTTCCTAATCCCCTCTCTCGTGGTTCTATCACACTTTATAGCTCTATGACAATTGGAACATCCTGGTATGGACTCTTAGTCATTTGTGTATACGTTTCGCTCCTCTGCTGGGAGCTAGGACCTCAAGTGTCAGAGCTATGTCTTACCTTTGCATTTTTCATGCTATATAGACATGTTTTCCTTTCACATATTGAGTTTCAGTATGTTGGCCTTGTATCTCCCTAAGCTTTGATGTCTTTATCTATAAAATGGGGTATGGATTAGTACCAGAAGGAAGAGAATTTAGACAAGTAAAGTCCTTGTCACACAGCTTAGCACATAGTAACTATTCATTGTTACTACTATCAATATTATACCAATAGTACCTTACTTATTTAATACTAAAATGGTCTCTTTTCAGTGTTTGGAGCATTTCCTAACTTCCTTATTTAGTGAAGAAAACAGTCCTTTCTATAATTTGGTGTTTTAGACCTCCCTGTTCATCAATATTTTCTGGGGAGCCTTTAAAATACTGACCCCTGCACCAGAAGGAGAAGAGGAAGAGCAAGAAATTGAAAACTTATTTGAACAAATAATGAAGAACTTTCCCAATCTGGCAAAGGAAATAGACTTCCAGGAAGTCCAGGAAGCTCAGAGAGTCCCAAACAAGTTGGACCCAAGGAAGCACACACCAAGGCACATCATAATTACATTAGCCAAGATTAAAGATAAGGAGAGAATCTTAAAAGCAGCAAGAGGAAAGGAGACAGTTACCTACAAAGGAGTTCCTGTGAGACTATCAACTGATTTCTCTAAAGAAATTTTACAAGCAAGAAGGGGCTACAAAGAAGTATTCAAAGTCATGAAAGGCAAGGACCTACATCCAAGATCACTCTATCCAGCAAAGCTATCATTTAGAATGGAAGGGCAGATAAAGTGCTTCCCTGATAAGATCAAGTTAAAGGAGTTCATCATCACCAAGCCCTTACTATATGAAATGTTAAAGGGACTTATCTAAGAAAAAGAACATGATCAAAACTATGAACAGCAAAATGACAACAAGCTCAAAACTATCAACAACCAAACCTAAAAAGAACAGAAACAAAATGAACTAAGAGAACAACTAGAACAGGAAGAGAATCACAGAAATGGAGATCACATGGAGGGTTATCAGCAGGGAGGCAGAGGAGGAAGAAAGGGAGAAAAGGTACAGGGAATAAGAAGCATAAATGGTAGGTAGAAAATAGACAGGGGGAGGTTAAGAATTGTTTAGTAGATGGAGAAGCCAAAAAACTTATATGTATGACCCACGGACATGAGCTAAGAGGGGGGGGATGCTGGTGGGAAGGGGTGCATTGTGAAGGGGAGGAAAGGGGAGGAAAAAAAGGGACAACTGTAATAGAATAATCAATAAAATATATATTTATATATTTTTTTTTGATTTTACCATAGGTAATTTTATTTATTTTATTTTAACATTTTTTAAATTGTTGTTCAAGTACAGTTTTCTGCCTTTTCCCCACCCCTCCCCACCACCCCAGCCCTCCCCACCTCCCTCCCCTGTTTCCACCCCCAACTTGTTATTGTCCATGTGTCCTTTATAATAGTTCCTGCAAACCCTTCACCCTTTTCCCCTATAATCCCCTCCCCTCTTCCCTGTGGTCACTGTCAGCCTGTTAATAAAAAACATAAAATAAAATACTGAGCCTTGGATTTTACCTTCTGGAAATTCTGCTTCAGTTGCTGGGGCCCAGCCATCACTAATTTTTATTTCCCAAGTGTTTCTTATATAGAGCCAGGGATGAGAATCATTAGAGACTTTACCATTTCTGTCACATGCCCTCCCAGCCCTTATTTCTGGAGCAAAGAGCTACACTATTGGGGGAACCAATCTCCAGAATATCCCACTGTTGATACCCAGATTTGTCCATTTCCCCTTGTTCTCTAAATCCCTCCAAGCACCCAAGATGACTAAGCATTTGAATACCTCTTGGTATGCCTTTTTATTTCCATTATAGTAAAGTGCTTGTTCAAGATAACTTACTGCATAGAATGCTACGTGATAAAAGCACAAAGTTGTAGTACCTTGTAGGGAATGATGAGCACATAAAATCTTTCCAACCCTCCGTTTCCCATTTCTCCTCTCTAATGCCTTATGTGAGGGTGACTAGGTTCCATCAGCAATGAGTGGGCAGGGCCTAGAAGAGGGCACAAGAGGGGCTTCCTTGCCTGTGGCAACCAAGCAGAGAAAACATGGACAATTGGGCTATTATAGTGATAAACACCAGTTAATTGCTAATACAGAGATACAAATTTCTATTTCTTACCCGCTAGCCCTTTAAAAACCTTCATTCAGTAATTCTTACCAGGCATTGAATTTCAATGGGAATTAGGCCAAAATAAGAACTGGAGAATTGGCCTCACGCTGTTCAACCTGGGAACACTAAGTCAGACCATCTTGCTGACTCAGTTTCCTCTTTGAACTTCAGGACTCATGTAACTTCAGTGTAAGAGTTGAATCCAGTGGTTCTACTGCCCAGATGGAGGGATAAAAGGCTGATTAAATTTGAGACAAAGCAGACAAAGCCAAAAAGCAGAGGAAAATTGACCTCTGAGGAGAGAGAGAATGTGATCTGAAGATATGGGTTTTGAACGATTGTAAGATGATGGCTGTGAAGCAATTGTTCTGAGGAATTTCCCTGCCCCCTTAGTCTAGATCTAGACTACTCTGGCGGTTGCTGTTGTTCTAATGGACCTGGGAGTGTGGCTTAAAAATTTGCACTTAAAGGCCATGAAATGTTGAGGTGGTGCTGAGGACTGGCTCCATTCGTCCTGCGCCTGAGTTCTGGCTTAGGTAGAGGCCGTGGCACAGCCCCTCAGGAGGCACACACACCCCAGATCAGACTTTGAGCTGTTCCCACGACCCAAAAATGTCCTGGACTAAATCCAGACACATTTCAGCTCAGAAGTTTAGTTGTTTGGGACCTTGGACATAATTTTAACGGGTCAGGAAACTAATGCCTAGAGAGGCTAAGTAAATTGCCCAGATTATATATCATGCCTGTGGCTGAGGACTAGTATCTGAACCTCCCAACAGCCACTGATCTGCTCACTCCCATCTCAGAGCTGGAGATTATCAGATTAGGGTGAGAATTATCTAACGGCTGGGAAGTAGATTATTCCTGTGCCACAATCCCCTGGGCTTTCAATTTTGAGTGAGACACTTGAAAATTATTTCTAGGCACTAATTACACAAGCAAAATAGAAGAGCACATGGAGACAGCAAGCCAGCCAGAAAGAACATTCTTGACATATGAAGTCCCTGGCCCTCAAGGCAAATTGCCTATGACCACAAGGCTCTTGCATTGATAAGGCTCTCCAAGGCTTCCAGTAGCAGTTGAGAAAATGTGAAGAATCTGCAGAACATTCTGCAGCTTTACTCAGCAATTCCAACTCAAATATTTGTTTTACATCAGGAAATGGCTCAGGGGACAGGCACAGTCTCACTAAGTGCATGATCATGGCACCACGCGGCCAGCTAAGTGACCCAGCCTGAATCAGGATTTCTCTAGTCTTAGCCACTCCTCTAATCAACAGCTTTCAACAACAGGCCCTGAGTCAGAGCCAGCTCCAGGGCTAAGAATCCAACCTCCCTATTTATTACCTTTGTCTCTGGATCCTAGAGCAGTACAGCGCCCCCTGCTGGTGACAGTATCCTGCCTCTCTTTTGCTGGGTTTATGAGCCTGGAATGCCATACCCAATAGTGATTCAAAGACCTTCCTTCCCTATTTTACAAGAAGCCTCTCTCTGCCTAAAATGCCCAGTGCCTGGTGCTGCCATGTCTTTCCTGCTCCCCTCTGCCTTCCTCTCAAAGGTAGAAGGAAATTCCTTTGGGAGTGGTTGGGAGTGGATTGTGAAATCCTTTCTTCATATTCTGGGTGCCACCGGGACAGACGAATTTCTGTCCGGAGGCAAGTGATGCTCCCGTGAGCTTGATGCCATCACCTCTGAGCACTTCGGAGCCTGTGGCCAGGACACACACCACACAGCTGAGACGTCGGAGGGTTTGCCAATTGTCTCATCAGATGGAATGCAAACAAACAGAAAGGAAAGCCGTGCTTGCTCTAATACTCTGTTCTCCCAGCACCAGCCCAGGTTCACCAGCGGGAGAGCCACCCTCAAACCATCAGGGCTCCCAGCACCTGTCTTCTGGGAGGGGGGCCAATCCTCAGAAGAGGCCATCCCACTGAGGGGCTCAGGACAACTGGGTTACCCCTTCTGCTCAGCAAGTTGTAAGCACAGAAAATTTGGGTGTGCTTTTTGGGGAAAAACATAGGCTATCAGCCGAGAGAGAAAGAGACAGAGAGAGACAGAGAGAGACAGAGAGAGATGAAAAACCCCAGCACCAGAAATAAGGAAATCAGATTTGAGATCCTTGAAGTTGCTTGCTAAACACATACACTCATTCCTCAGCCTCTTACTCATGACTATAATTCCTCAGGGGGGTGGGGGGAAAGGCCTTTCATTTCACAAAGGAAAATAAGACTCAGCCCACATGCCTTTGATGAAAAAATGTGACTCTCAAACCTATCTAAATTGGAAGTCACTGATTTTAAATCCTTTCCTCAGATTGTTAAGGAAACAGGATTATGCAGGAGCTGGTCTTAAACTCTGGCTACTTCAGAATTTTGCCCAGAATTTACCCTGCCTGTATTAAATGAATCAATGTACTCCCCTGATGTGGGTAGACGTCCTCCACTCCTCTGGGAATCCTCTATCATTCTCCTTAGCTGTCCCACAGTGTTTCCAATGCTAAGCTGCCAGGTTGTCTATTAACCTGACATTCCCGTAATACCGACCAAATACTAATGAACTTTATATAGAGTCACATAGTCAGTGAGCCAGAACTTGAGTTCAACACCCTTATTTTACAGATAAGGAAGTTAATGCTGCTGGTGTGAGTGAGAGGCCAGCAGAGCTGAGACCTCTATGGTTGTTTTTGCTCAGGGGGTTAGGTCTGGGTTTCACAACTCTTCCTCTGATTCTCTCAATGACCAACAACAAAATGATATCTCCATGTTCTGCTCTATCTCAGGCTTCTGGCTTCTGATGCAGGACTGGCCAAAATGTTTCCTTTCAAGCTTTCTGTGTCATGGAGACTATACTTGACTAGTTAGAACCCAACTGTCTGGAATTCCCAAATCTCTGGCATTCATTAAACACAGAGAAACATCTCCTTCCCATAGAGCAAAAGAACTGGAATAATAAAGATGATGCCTGAAAGGGAAAGACCGAAGCCTGAAGCATGATGTTCAATTAAGGCAACCTTCTTTCATTCTCAGAGAATGAAGACCTTGGAGGGCAGGTTTCAATCTAGACCCAATCCCTGTGCTTGGGTCCTGAAAGGAGAACCTCGGTACAAGGGTTTGCTTATCCTTCATTCAGTTCCTTGTGCGGGAGTCGGGGTGTGGGTTGTGTTTCAGGAAGTTTGCATTGCTTTGGTTGATGGTTCTGGAGGAGGAAACTAGAGGGCACACACACACACACGTGAACACATATGCACACGTTTGTGGTTGCAGTGAACCCTGTTGTTTGTTCTCACTGGCTGTCTCAGCAGAAAATTTGGCTGAGTTGCAAGACTGTGTTTTGAAGGTAGATGTTATAAAGGGCAAATAACACTTTTCAGTTTCAGAAAAACACCAGCAAAGGGAGAGCGAAGGGAAGAGGAAAGAATTTTTTTTTTCTAGTAATAAATTTAAAAGTCAGAGTTAGACTTCACCTGTTAATTAATCTTGATGACGTGGCTTCACCCTGTTCTTTCTCAATGCCTAGCTCCCAGAGTGAACCCTTGCCAGCCCTGCGAGGCACACCCTCAGCTGGGTGGAACTTTTCGTTTACCTCTGTGCTCTGGACATGATGTGACTGACCAAGAGCGATTGGGTCTAATCTCCAACCTGAAAGTCATGGCAATACCAGGAGTGTTTAGAAAAACCCTAATTTAGGAGTGGCCCATGACTTCTCGGGATAACTGTGCTTGCTTCAAATGACATACAATCAGTAGAAGGCAACTTTGGAGGATGGGAGTAATTCAGGGGGTAGCCAGGGATCCTTGGATCTGGAAGAAAGAAGAACTAAAGTTAATGCTTTCTTGAAAAGTTTGAATATTTCCTTAGATTTTAATGCAGTTTAAGTCAAAAGGTACAACAATGGACATTGTCGGAGAATGGCTTGTTGAATTAATGATATGGTGGCCAATTTAAAAGAATAATAGTGAATTCACAAGCTACAGAACTACAGATGGAATTAGATTTGATTATTCTGACTTAAAAAAACAAATTTCGAGAGAGAAAGTACTTTGTTTATTGTGACATAGAGTTGTATAAATTGGGCCAATAATGAAAGATTTAGAGAAAGATGATACTTTTTAAAAAGAGTTCAAGATCCTCAGTCTATATTTTACAAGCCCCAGGGTTTTTTCAAAGTTGTCAATGGGTTTAAAGAACTTGTTTTAAAAATTCTTAAAATAACATTAAATCCTTTAAACTTTTTTGGTAAGATGTTGGGGTGCCTTTGCAGAAAAGAGAGAAGGGGTGGTTACAACATCAAAACAATTATGGGATGGTGCAACCCTCAAAAGTATGGTCATTGCTGAATTGGGTTTTGAACTTCCAACTCAGAACAGACCTGGGTTTTCTCTATCACTTTGGTGGCTCCAAACAGTGGGGATTCCTTCATGCAGGTCATAGACATTACAGATATTTAGTCCCTCAAGTCACATTAAGTTGGGCTACTCTTCAGAAAACGAAAAGTCACATTTATTGTAATCCCTGTGAAATAATGCCATTTGGTTATTAAACTCATTTTCTTTTAGCCAGACGCCCCCCAAATGTTTTAAAAGCACAAGCAGGTTAATGAATGAAAATGTGAATTGGGACCCAGCACATAATATTTCTAACTTGGATTTTTCTTTTTCAAGAAATAAGAATGTGCCCTGGCTGGTATAGCTCAGTGGATTGAGTGCAGGCTGCGAAACAAAGGGTCGCTGGTTCAATTCCCAGTCAGGGCATATGCCTGGGTTTCGGGCCAGGTTCCCAGTGGGGGTCACGTGAGAGGCAACCAAACATTGATGTTTCTCTCCCTCTCTGTATTCCTCCCTTCCCCTCTCTCTAAAAATAAATAAATAAAATATTTTTTTAAAAAAGAAAGAAGAACGTTGTTTATCTTCCTGGGAACTGAGACTGTAGTGAGAATCAGATTATAAGGACAGGGCTAAGCGTAACCATAACTCCCATTTTAGAGGTGAGGAAGCCAGACCCAACCAGGGCCCCAAATGAGCTTAGCAAAGGATAGATCCCAAATGCATGGGGCATGGCAGGGAAATTGGAATGAAGTTTTTGGTAAAACTCTCTGGATTTTATCCCTACATTTCTGCATCTATTCAACACAGTCTATTAAAAATGAGCTCTGCATTAAATTTTCTTCAGAAAGAAGCTGATGAGAGATAAACAATTTTTAATTTACAAAGCTATCTTTTTTATCTATATAACCGGAAACCTTGTTTACTTTGGGATGTTGTTTATCTGGGACGAGAAGATTGGGAAGCATTAGACAAAGTAGGGCTTCACTTGCTCCTGCCAGAAGACTGACCTCTGCTCTGTTATTGTTTCTTACATGTTCCTTAACACAGACACACTTGGGCCCTGCCAGCTGGGAAATGGGGAAGACAAGGGCAGAGAGGATAGATGGAGGGAAGATATCCACGGGCATGCTGGCTTTGTCTTAGCCTGGCTTCCCTGGAAAGCAGAGCCTGCTGCAAGAGCATGTGTCCACTACTCCAAAGGAGAGAAGAGTGAGAGGCCAGGGCAGAGGGGCAGGGAATAGGGAGAGCCAATGAGAGGGTGCCCAGGTGAGCTGGCCCCTGCTTCCTGTCAAGATCAACTGGTTATGCGTATTTGATCTGGAAGGGCCATTTTTTTCTTAGTTTTATTTTATTTTAATGGTTAATTTAATTTTATTGTTATTTTTATTAAAGTATAGTTGGCATAAAATATTATATTAGTTTCAGGGGTACAACATAGGGATTCAAAATTTATATACCTTATGATGTGATCACCACACTCAGTCTAATAACCACCTATCACCATGCAAAGTTATTACAATATTATTGACTGTATTCCCTGTACTATGCACTACATCCCCATGGCTTCCTTTTTTATTACTGGAAGTTTGTACCTCTTATTTGCCTTCACCTTTTCACCCATCCCCCCACACTCTCTCCCTCTAGCAACCATCAGTCCTCTATTTCTATGAGTCTGGGTTCTTTTTTGTTAAATATATTTTATTGATTATGCTATTACAGTTGTCCCATTCCCCCCTCCTTAATTCCCCTCTGCCCTGCACACCCCTTCCCACCCACATTCCCCCCCTTTAGTTCATGTCCATGGGTCATACATATAAGTTCTTTGACTTCTACATTTCCTATACTATTCTTCACCACCCCCTGTCTATCTTTTACCTACCAATTATGCTACTTGTTTTCCCCCTCTCTCTCATCCCCCCCCATAACCCTCCATGTGATCTCCATTTCTGTGATCCTCTTCCTGTTCTAGTTGTTTGCTAAGTTTGTTTTTGTTTTAGGTTCGGTTGTTGGTAGGTATGAGTTTGTTGTCATTTTACTGTCCATAGTTTTGATCTTCTTTTTCTTAGGTAAGTCCCTTTAACATTTCATATAATAAGGGCTTGGTGATGATGAATTCCTTTAACTTGACCTTATCTGGGAAGCACTTTATCTGCCCTTCCATTCTAAATGATAGTGTTGTTGGATACAGTAATCTTGGATGTAGGTCCTTGCCTTTCATGACTTTGAATACTTCTTTCCAGCCCCTTCTTTGAATGCAAGGTTTCTTTTGAGAAATCAACTGTGTTATGGGCACTCCTTTGTAGGTAACTGTCTCCTTTTCCCTTGCTGCTTTTAAGATTATCTCCTTATCTTTAATCTTGGCTAATGTAATTATGATGTGCCTTGGCACGTTCCTCCCTGGGTCCAACTTGTTTGGGATTCTCTGAGCTTCCTGGATTTCCTGGAAGTCTATTTCCTTTGCCAGATTGGGGAAATTCTCCTTCATTATTTGTTCAAATAAGTTTTCGATTTCTTGCTCTTCCTCTTCTCCTTCTGGCTCCTCTATGATTCATATGTTGGAACATTTAAAGAAGTCCTGGAGGTTCCTAAGCCTCTCCTCATTTTTTGGAATTCTTGTTTCTTCATTCTGTTCTGGTTGAATATTTTTTTCTTCTTTCTGGTCCACACCATTGATTTGAGTCCTAGTTTCCTTCCCTTCACTGTTGGTTCCGTGTACATTTTCCTCTATTTCACTTAGCATAGCCTTTATTTTTTCCTGTAATTTGCGACCATATTCAACTAATTCTGTGAGCATCCTGATTACTAGTGTTTTGAACTGTGCATCTGATAGGTTGACTATCTGTTCATAGCTTAGTTGTATTTTTTCTGGAGCTTTGATCTGTTCTATCACTTGGGCCACTTTTTTTTTTTTTTTGTCTCAGCACACCTGTTATGTAGTAAGGGGCAGAGCCTTAGGTGTTCTCCAGGGTGGGGCAACCAACATCACTGCATTGTGATGCCGTATGTGGGGGAAGGGTCCGAGAGGGAACAATGTGGCTTGCTCCACTCTCTGCGCATTTCCAGTCACTTCCCCCACTACCCACAAGCAAATTGGGCCCTTCTGGTGCTGATTCCTGGGTGGGTGGGTTTGTGTACATTCACGGACCCTGTGGGTCTCTCCAATGAACTCTCCTGTGAGGCCTGGAGTTTCTCCCACTGCCACTTCAACCCCCACAGGTGTTTTCAGTCAGAGTCTTTGAGGCTTTATTTCCCTGAGCTGGAACCCTGGGTTTCTCGGTCTGTCTTGCTCCCAGTTGTTCCTCCTGGTTTATCTCCACGCAAATGTGGGACTGCCCTGTCTACCAGCTTCCACCTTACCTGCCCTGGTCCTCCAGCTGCTACCTTGCCTAGAGTCCCCTCAGCCTGGTTGCCTGTCTTTACCCCGCCTGCTGGTCTGGATGAATGTTTCTTCTTTAACTCCTTGGTTGTCGGACTTCCATACAGTTAGATTTTCTGTCAGTTCTGGTTGTTTTTTGTTTTTAAGTTTGTTGTTGTCCTTCTTTTGGTTGTGAAAGGAGGTAGACACCTTCACAGTGTGTCTACCTATGTCTCCATATTGGCCGGAAGTCTCTACGAGTCTGGTTTTGTTTTATTTTCTTTGTTTGTTTGTTTGTTTTTGATTCCACATATGAGTGAAATCTTTCTTTGTCTGACTTATTTCATTTAGCATAATACCCTTTAGGTCCACTGATGTTGTCACAAATGGCAAGATTTTGTTCTCTTTTCTGGATGAGTAATACGTGTATTTAATTGTGTATGTGTACGACCACTTTTTTATCCACTTATCTATTGACAGGTACCTAGGTTTCTTGCATATCTTGGCTATTGTAAATAATGCTGAAATGAATATAGAGGTGCATTTGTCTCTTTGAATTAGTGTTTTCATTTTATTTAGGTAAATACCCAGGTGTGGAATTGCTAGTTCTATTTTTAATATTTTGAGGAACCTCCATATTGTTTTCCACAGTGGCTGCACCAATTTACAATTCCAACAACAGTGCAGGAGGGTTCCCTTTTCTTCACATACTAGTAGCACTTGTTTGTTGATTTATTAATGATAAACATTCTGACAGGCATGAGGGGATGTCTCTGTGATTTTAATTTACATTTCTCTGATGATTAATGACATTGAACATCTTTTCATATGTCTGTTTGACATATGTATATCTTTGTAGAGGTATATATTTAGGCCCTCTGCCCATTTTTTAATTGGATTTTTTCATGTTAGTTATGTGAATTCCTAATATATTTTGGATATTAACCCTGTATTGGATATATCATTTGCAAATATGTTCTCTCATTCAGTAGGTTGTCTTTTAGTTTTGTTTATGCAGAAGCGTTTTAGTTTGATGTAGTCCCACTTGTTTATTTTTGCTTTTGTTGCCCTTGCCCTAGGAGACATATCCAAAAAGATATTGTTAAGATAGATGTCAAAAAGTTTATTGCCTATGCTTTATTCTGTGAATTTTATGGTTTCCAGTCTTTCATTTAAGTTTTTTACCTATTTTGAACTTGTTTTTATATGTTGTCAAAGAGTGGTCCAGAGTCTTTTTTTTCTTTTTCTTTTTTGCATATATTGCCCAGTTTTCCAACACCACTTATAGAAGAGACTGTCATTTCTCCATTGTATATTCTTGCCTTCCTTGTTATAAATTAATTGACCATATAAGCGAGGGTTTATTTCTGGGCTCTATACTCTGTTCTATTGATCTATGTGTCTGTTTTGGTGCCAGTACCATACTGTTTTGATTATTATAGCTTTGCAGTATAATTTGAAATGTGAGAGCATGATACTCCCTTCTTTGTTTTTTCTTAAGATTGATTTGGCTATTCAAGGTCTTCTGTGGTTCCATATATATTTTAAGATTATTTGTTCTAGTTCCAAAGAGAATGATGTTGGCATTTTGATAGGGATTGCATTGAATCTGTAGATTGCTTTGGGTAGTATGTACATTTTAGTGATATTTATTCTTCCAATTTATGAGCATGGTATATCCTTCCATTTATTTGTGTCCTCTTCAATTTCTTTAAGGTCTTATAGTTTTCAGTGTACAGGTCTTTTACCTCTTTGGTTAAATTTATTCCTAGGTATTTTATTCTTTTTGATGCAATTGTAAATTAGATTGTTTTCTCAATTCCTCCTTCTAATAATTTTTTATTAACACTTAGAAATGCAACAGACTTCTTCAAATTAAGTTTGTATCCTGCAACTTTACTGAATTCATTTATCAGCTCTAATAGTTTTTTGGTAGAGTCTTTAGGGTTCTCTATGTCATCTAAAAATTGGGGTAGTTTAATAGTAGTGTTTATGATGGGAAAAGTGGCCAAAGATATTAGAGGTGTGAGAAGGAGATAATCTTATGAGTTCCATCTTATGCAAACCTTTACCTAGATTTGTGCTGGAAACGGAATTTTCAGTCATTGACTGTCACAGCCACTTCTCTGACTAGAGCATCTGATCAGCCACTCAGTGTTACAGAAAGATGGAATCTGGAATCTAACCACATTACTCAAAGTTCTGGAGCACTTTCTCTGGGGTCCCCCATAACTTCCTATGTCAGCCAAGGTGTGGATTTTTATGGAAACAGCTCTCCAAAACATTGAGGTACCACAGTGAGGAAAATGCTGGCCACAGCAAAGATAGCATTTTTGCATTTCTACTGAGACAGATGTGTGGGTTTTCAAGGCAAGTGTCAAGCATGTCTCTGCACAGAGATGTCTCTGTGTGCAGAGGAATGTTTCTGTACCAGAGAAGAAGACCAGCTTTGGGGGAGCTGCAGGCTATAAAGTTCAGAAAGCAAAGTCTGACAAAAATCTAGAGAGCAGCCCATGGTCCTTTGCTGGGTCCTGACTCATTGGGAGACTTGGGCCATGCCTCCCTCCCCGGGCCTCAGTCTCTCCAGCTGGGAGCCCGAGATCACAATATTTGGCATATTCCTTCCATCCAGGGGTGTTGTGCAGGAGATGTTTGCAGAGTGCATGGAGTTCCTCTGATAAAAGGTGCACCCTGAGTACAAAGTGTTATTGTCACATATTACACAATGTGGCTAAATATAAGAGTGTGCCATTCTGCTGGAGAGCATAGTGTCCCTTTAGCATTTGCCTGGGAAGAACAAGTGGCCCAGTGGCAGGAGATGGTGCTGCAGAAAAGAGCTGGTGTGCAGCAGCCTGCCTGAGAACAGGGTGTGGGGGAAGAAAGGCCCTTGGACTGGGTGCCTGGTGACAGTGAGAGTCATGAGCCAGCCGGGCTGGAGTCTGGCTGTGAACCCTACATGCCCACAAGCACAAACACCAAAGACAGGAACAGGGCAAGGAGATCAAATATTGCAGAGCACATTGCCTATGCCGAGCTCAGCAGCACAGCAAAGCTAGTGGTGGCAGAGATGACGCTGGGGATGCCCCAGCCTGCAGGGGTGCCCCTCAAGGGCCCCCATGGGTTCTGACATACTCATTGTACTGTGGCTGTTTTTTACAAGCTGTGAGAACCAAGCATTCTCTCCATGTTCTGCTTTGTTTGTCCCTAAATCACTTCCCAAAGTGCCACATTCTTCCACCTCATGTGAGCAGGTGTCACTCACAGCCCAAGCTATGCTTGTTCCCTCTTTTGACCGGTAGCTGATTATACAGGTGTTTGGAGGTGTCAGGTCTGAAGTGTTAAAAATAAATCCAGGCTTTCAATCCTGGAATTTCTCATTTTTGTGCTTATAAATGGGTCCCACTGCAGTTTCTCAACAATGACTAACAAGCTCTAATCCTAGCGTTTTGGTGGGACCTGGCACTGCAGGAGCAGACTGGAAGCACATTCCTTCTCAGAACTGCCTTTTTGCAGAGCTGGTCTCATTTTCACTCTATCATAGCCTCCCTGAAAGGGACACCCCAGGTAGGGACAAAAAAAGCACAGCAAAGTGGGGAGAACCTCCTGGTAGAGGACCATCTCACCCAGCAGGCAGTGGGCCCAGAGAGAGGCTGGGGTACCCTAGCAGGTGTAGGGCAGCCTCCCCTCACAGAAAGGGAGAAACAAGTCAAGGTCAAAGTGTGGAGGGCAGGACTTGGAAACTGCCTGTAGCAGCTTCCTGTACCTGGTGAAATGTTCCCACCACAAGCCTGAGGTTTTGATTGGTATTAAACAAAATTCAGTAGCTCAGCCCCCTTATCTGAGGTTTCACTTTCCATGGTTTTATTTACCCACTGTTAACCATGGTCCAAAAATATTAAATGGAGAATTCCAAAAATAGACAAATGGTAAATTCTACATTGCATACCATTCTCAATAGCATGAGGAAATCTCGCACCACCCTGCTCTGTCCCATCTGGGATGAGAACCCTCCCTGTGTTCCATGTCCCCATGCTGCTTCTGTTCCCCACGCATTAGTTAGTAGCCACCTGGGTTATCAGATCCACTGTGGTGGTGGTGTAGTACTTGCATTCCAGTGACCCTTATTTTACTTAATAGCCCCAAAACAAGAGTAGTGATGCTGGCAATTGAGATATTCCACAGAGAGGTCATCAAGTTTTCCTTTAAGTGAAAAGGGGTATGTGTACAGGAGAAACATGGCATATTTGGGTTCGGTAACATCTGTGGGTTTCGGCATCCACTAAAAGCCTCAGAAAGTCTGTCCCCTAGACAAGGGGAGCACTGCATACCCTGCATGCTGGCTTAGCTTTCTTCAGTATTGCACTTGTGATGTCAGATGTTGTTTGGGGCCATGAAACAAACCTTTCAGGGTTTGGCCAGTGTGTTTAGGAAGGTTAAGTGGGTCAGCTTTAATGAACTTCTAAAAGAGAAGAGAGAGGAAGACCTCAGTTCTTAGTAGAATTAAGGTGACATTGGTGGCTGGTACTCAGCTCCCCAGCCCTTCTGTTGTCCCATTGCCTGGTCCGCTCATGACCTCCTAGATAGAAGGATAGAAGTGCTGACCAGAAGCAGCAGCAGGGGCTGAATTAGGGACTTGGGATCCCCAAACTCAGCAAATAGGCTGACAGGAATGTTCGTGGAGTCCTGCTCCTTCCATGTCAGCCACCTCCCTAGAATGTCAGTGCCGTGAGGAGGAAGGCTGTTTGCCTCATGCTGTGTCCCTGGGGCTCAGAACTGGGCCAAAACAGAGGGCTCAGTAAATATTTGCTGAGAGAACAATGAATCTGGCATTCTTGTGGTGGTTTCTTTCATCCCTGCCCCTGGGCCCTCAAGGACCCCCTCCATCTACTCCAGAATCCACACCACCCTCTGTGCTCACTGTGATTCTCTTCTCTTCTTAACATTTTTGCTGCCTTCTGTCACATTTCTGCTTAACTATTGGTGTCTAACCAATAGAATTAGCCATTCTGTAACATGATCAAGATAACCCCACTTAACAAGGGCAAAAATTGCTTACGCGACACATGTAAATGTAGCTTTTCTTCTCTTTCCTCTGTCTCCCGACCACTTAAAAACTTTTATCAGGGAAATTTCCAAACAGACAAGAAACTAGAAGGACTAGGACAAGACAACCAGACCTCCACTACCAGCACCGTAGACTCAGCCCCACTTTCAACAATTATCAACATTTTACCAATCCCCTTTCCTCTCTCCTCGCCTCTTTGCTTTTGGAGAGTATTTTAATCCTCTAACTTTCTGCATGCAATTAAAGGGCACTTCGTACCTTCAACACCACTATTAGGCTGCTAGCCCTGTAAGGACAGGGCACACACTAATTCGGGTGTGTTCTGCCTCAAACTTCATGCTATTCTACTTCTGTGCTGAGAGCTGTTGGAATGACACAGCTTTTACTGAGTTAAATGCTGTTATTTAGAATCCAATCTGCCTCACTTTAGATGAGTTATAGACTCTATATATTTTTCTCCTTTTCCTTTTCCTTTCTTAGGCTAAAAGAGTTGCCCAACCCCACCCTCCCAACACTCCCCCGCCCCCACAGTGTGCTTCCTTCCCTTCTTCCTGTTTCTCTAACCGTACCCTATAGCAATTCACTAGCAACATGTCACCAGCCCAGGACACACTCTGAAAACTGACAGCAATAATGAAATAGCCTAGTTCGAGAGCACATCTTCTCTGTCAGAGCCTGATGTCCTGAGACGGACCTACGAGGCTGGTCACCAGCGCGCTCCATCCCCTTCACGTCTGGAGAGACAGAGACAGATGGAGGGACATATCAGGGGATGAAGAACTCTCCTGGGAAGGTCTGGTAGTTCTGCCTACTAGGCCTTGCTTACACATATGAAATTGACAATTAGTCTTTGTGTCAACAATTTAAAATTTGTTACATATATTTATTTCTTATTTATAACATGGTAAACAAGCCCAGCCCCGGGACACCCTGTGTCGGCTGTTTTTCCCTCAGGCAGAGAGCAGGTGTTAACTGCTTCCTTGCTAGTACACCGAAGTGTGTGAGGCATCATTTGGGGGTGCCACGTGCCCCCTTCCCTGCAGCGGGCCAGATACAGGGAGTTCGATGCCTCACCTCCTTAAGTGAGAACTGCATCATCCCACCAGTCGGCTCTCAACGCAGAGACAGTCCCCGCTGTCCGGTGAACTTGTCTCAGCGCAACAGGCACGTCTGCCAGTTGGGTCCCAGTATTTGTGTTCTTTTACTTACCCAACTCAGCCAGGGAACCCCTCCCATTGTCCTGCCTGTGCCCAGACCTTCCCCACCCTCACAGCCCCCCTAAACGTGAACAGTAACAGGCATGGAGCCAGCAGTTGGAGCCAGTGGGCTGAGTCAACCTTGGCTTCCCCTTGGTCCTCCCTTTAGAGACCCCCATTTACTTTTAGGATCGCCTCCCGCCTGCTGCCTGGAGGCTTCTGGTGGAGACACCCAGCCAGGTCCAGGCCTCAGCCCCTGCCTGTGCCTGTCCCTTCCCCGGCTCCCTCACCTGCACCTGCTCATGCTGTTAGTGCACCAGGTCCTAGGGGAATGCTCAGCCGGAGGGCTCCCAGAGGACTCCAGGGTATGTGCTGAGTTGCCATGAACCTGCCCAGTACCCTGCCTTTCTTCATTATAACGGCGACGTTTTTGAGTGCTCACCATAATAAGCCTGACACTCTATTCATACTAACTGAGGGATGGGGTAAGGTGGGGACCGGTAGGGTACAGTGAAGGGCTGAGTGAAGGCGGTACTGGCAACAAGGGGGGCACAGGGTCATTTTCAGTTCTGCTGCTGTCTCTGGGCCCAGGGACCCTCAGCTCCCTCTGCCCCAGTCCCTCCATGTCAGGACGGGGCTGCTCCTCATTGCACACCTGCTGGGGTTCTCACGACACAGATGGAGAAGCTCTTTGCAAAATTTAATTCTCTATTTAAATGTGATCTCTAGTGAGTGAAATTTTCCCAGGGAGAAGTTTCCTAGCTGTTTCTATAACTCCCTCCTTATTTGCTAAGCCATTTTTTCTTTTAATGGTAGGGAAAAACACCCATGTGCTGTTTCCTTTTCCACTTTTCTCTGGTTAGGGTTAAAAAAAAAGTCAGCATTATTTTCTGAACTCCTCACAACTGAACATTACATGTAGAAAATTCACAATTCAGAGTTAAAATTAATGGGCAAACCAATTTTTTTAACCTAACGGCTGCATACACATTCCAAAAAGCATATTTCTGTCTTCACATCACTGTGAATTCTCGATCCCGCCTGAGCTTTCTTGCCAGTGTCTGAGAATGTGTCTCTTGGTAAGCACCTCCAAATCAGTGTGAAACCCTTAACGTAATTAACACCATTACAGCTTCCCAACCAGGGCAAATGAGATAAACTACATTTACACCAGGAAGGAAGGAAATTGATTTTTCTTAATTGAAAAAAAAAAAAGGCTTGCAAGAGCAACAGTGTGATATTCATCATTTTAGGGATCATGGAAAATCCTGAACGGGAGGTGGTGAGGTCACAATCCTTGAACGGTTCGAAATAACTCCAGAAATCCTGACAGCAACATTTCAGAAAAGACCTCAGAGGCAGGACATTCGCTAAGAAATGGAAAGTGACAGGGGGCTGAAAACAGGGGGATGATGTCATAGTCAGAAAGTAGGTTTGACACTGGTGATTCACGTGGAAACACAGGACCGGGCCTGTCGTTCAGCCAGTTCAGACTTTCAGTCACTATGTTGTTCAACTCCTGAGCAGGACACACCCAGCATCTTATTTCCTAGAACCAGACTTTTGGGGGGGCAGGGAGGGGTAGAAGGGAAAAGATCCAGGACTTATGATTTTAAATAAAATATAAACTAAGGTGATTAAAACAAAATGGATCATGGTTAGTAATGATTAGAGGCAAATGCAAGTAGTGCACTGTGACCAAACATTGCCAATTGATGGGGAGGTGGCTGGAAATACACCGGTAGAAATATGGGGAAGGGGACTGGATATGTCTATATTCCCCGGCTGGGAAACATGTGAACCATGCCATGTTATTGTGGGAAATATCCCACCATGATTCTAGAATGTGTTTTTAAAAAATTGTATGTGAGAAAAAAGAGAAATAGTTGTTTTGTTATGCTTCCCTGTAAACTGTTACAAAACTGCATGCCATCTTGATTATTATACTTTTGAAAAGATAGGGAAAAACTTGAGACACTATAGAAAGAGTGACACAGATAAAAAGACAGAATGCAGATGAAAAAGGGGTCCCATGAAGAAAGGTTAAAGAATCAGGACCATTTAATGAAATGAGGCAAGATCAAATTGTAAAATGTCATTGTTTTCAAACATATGACAGGTTTTTGGCAGGAGGATGCTGATTATACGTTTCCTGAGTACATGGAAGCCAGGACAAGAAAAATGTGCATGGAAGTAAGAACAATAAGTAAATCCTCTGATGGCCTCCTGTGTCCTACAGACTAAGGCAAAGCTCCTTCATAGTGCATGCAGGTCCCCTTGCTTGTCACCAGGAGCCCTGCTGCAAACCCGCGCCAGGCACTGCCCCTGCCTCTCCTGTGTGTGTCTTCCACACGTGTTCTTAGTGTAATCAAACAACGTGCCTGTTTTGGGGTAGCAGCCATTCTATTATTCTGTTACATCGACCATCCATCCATATGTTAGCCCACCTAGGCCCTCTGTCCTGAAGTTATTATTTAGAACATAATGCCCTGGGAGCCTTCACGGGAGGGTGGGGATGCAGAGTCTCGAAGTTATTAACACGTCTACTTGACCTGAGCAGGCTGCCAGGGCGAACTTCACACAGACCTACAAGGAAGACAGTGCCAGTGAACAGCCCCTCTTCCACGAACCACTTCAGTAAATGCTATTTCCCTGAAACCAAATTGTGTCACATGTGGCTGGAAGGGAGTGTGAGAAATCAGGCGGTTCCTGCTTCTCTGTCTGGGCAGAACAGGGCTCACCCACAGCAGAGCGCTGGGTGCTTCTCCTTTGCTGTTAAATGGCCATGTGCTCCTATTACTCAATATATCTTCTCTTTATTTGTTTCCAAACCACATTCATCTCCACGGCAAGGTCTGGCTGTGTTCACTTGGAGATGTGTCAGGACCCCACAGCTTCTCACTGCACCTCTTACTTCTTTGCCAAAATTATGCAGATTAAGAATAACCCCAATCTGGTTGGGGTTGCTTGTGACTGAAAAGTAACTGGGGAGTAATATGCTAATCTGTATGATAATATTTGCCACCCTAAGATAGCAAGACCTGAAAATGCTAATGGAAACTCATCTTCTAACAAGGGCTAAGAGCAGGGAGGAGGAGGAGGAGGCAGGGAGTCAAATGGGGCAGGAAATCTGAGAGTGTCTTGTAGCCATTCAATGCCAGGCAGATGCACACGGGATTTGGGCAGACGGGAGAAAATCCGCGGAGCTGTGGGTGTGTCTGACATGCCTTTGTTCTGGGTGGGCGAGCCGTGTGCGCCGCAAGCCGGGAGTCTCACTGCGGGAAGTCACGACTCCCTTACATACCGAGGGCACACAAAGCCGGCTGGGTGCCAATACTGACCTTCAGTTATATAACAGAGCTTCATTCTAGGCATGCGGGCCCCTACTCAAGGTTATATGAACACTGCTAAGTTACGTTTACCCCGGACACACGGGTGAGGGAGCCTGACCGACTCCATTGTCCCTACCGAGAGGAAATGGGCTTTTGAGAAACAGTGAGAGTTTTTGTTTGTTTCTTTATAATTTACTGTCCAAATTTTCTGTGAAGACTATGTGTTACTATTATGGGCAAACAAAATGAAGTAAAATATGGAAAGAAAAAATGATGACTAACTCAGGACAGAAGAGGGTGACAGGGAGGCAAAGGCAGGCCTTGCAGAGCCCCTCCGGGGAGTAGAGCTGTGGGGCTGGCTTCCCAGGACAGGAAGTGTCGGCCGCAGGGAAGGCCCTGGATGGTGTCCAGTGAAGTCGTAGTCAGCTCAGGTGGTCAAGAGAACTGTGGTCCTAACCGAACACCGTCTCCCATTTCTCCCAGTTCTCCCCAGCCCCTACCTGCAGTGACTACCAACCTGTCCCCTGTTTCTATGAGTTCAGTTTTTTTAGATTCCACATAAGGGAGATCATGCAATATGTGCCTTTGACTTATTGTTTCACTTAACACATGCCCTCTAATCCATGTTGTCATAAAGGGACGGGTTTCTTTCTTTCTTTCTCGTGGTTGAATAACATTCCATTGTGTGTGTGTGCAGGACAAGGCAGGAGAGGTTTAGTTGTGAGTATGAGAAATAGTTTATTTTTGTATTGTTATTTATTTATTAACTGTTGTATTTTCCATACGGACAACAGTAAACCTACTTTTACCCACTTCGTATGTACATATACTTACAGACAGACAGACAGGCAGACAGACACGCATACATATCACATCCTCTTTACCATCTATAAACAACTACTTACCTTGTTTCCATATTATAAATAATGCTGCAGCGAACATGGGAGTGCTGATATCTCTTTGAGACAGTGATTTTGTTTCCTTCAGATAAATACGCAGAAATGGGAGTGTTGGATCATAAGGTAATCCTTTTTTAATTTTTCAAGGAACCCCCATACTGTTTTCCACAGTGGCTGCACCCCAGTCTGCATTCCCACCAACAGTGCCCAGGTTCCCTCTTTCCACATCCTCACCAGCATTTATTATGAATCGTTTTGATATTAGCCATTCTAACAGGTGTGAGGTAATATCTCATTGTGGGAAAAACTACCCGTATCTTTAAACACCAGCTCATCAGCTCCATGAGGCATTTGCACCAGGAGAGTCATGAGCACTGACATGAGGGTCACAGCCTTGCAGCCCCACACTGCCCCCTGGGAGGTCCAGTCCTCAGGAGGGGAGGCCCTTGTATGCCTTTCCTACTGTGTCTGGGTAAGTGGTTTTCCACAGCCATGGCCCGGCCAGTCCCTGGATGCCATCATGTCTAGGGATGTGGTGAATGGCTGACCAATAGGCAGACCATTTGCCTGTGTTCAAACCATGCTCCTGTACAGAGAGGCAGTGAGCGCATTTTAATGAGAGCTGCTTAACAGGCATCTGCTCCAGTGAATGGATGACCTAGGTCTGGAGAGCAAGTGTTGGCGATACCCACTGGGTGTGATGGAGCTTGTATCTCCCACCTGGGGATGTTCAGCAGGTCAACCCATTTTAGAGACCAGTCACGGGTTTGCCTGTGGATTAAAAGACCCATCTTATTCCCAAATGGAGACTCAGGGGTGTGATCTGGCTTGGTCACTCCAGTGAGAGGACCAAGGACACTGGTAAGAGCAACCTGGTGCGCTGGCAGAGAGCAGCTGCTGTGAGCCTATCCTGGGGCCCATCACAGGACTAAGGAGAGATTCATCAGAGCCACTCAGGGGTGTCTTCCTTCCTTTAGGGTTGGCTTGGCTCTGAGTCTTATGTGCTGTGGCCCAGGAGCCCCAAGTATGTTTGGATCATCTTTGTCATCCTAAGTATACCCCATTTCTCGCAGGATCCAGGTTCTGATGGGAAACAGTGAGGGAGCGGGGATTCCTCCTATTCTCCTCTATGGTTGAGAGCACTGGTTTTCTCTTTGGAGATGTCGTGATCCAGCTTCTAAGTGAACTTCTCCACATTGGCCTGTCAGGGCAGGAAGCAAAATGAATATACTCAGAGCACATCTACGTACCACTGGCCCGATCAAAATCAAGGTCAGCTCCCAGACAGAGAGCCCAGGCTTGCCACTCCTCCCTCCTGGTCCTGCAGCTTCTACTACATCCTCCCACCTCCACAACTGAGGACTGAGGGCCTGACATCGCTCCACTTAGAGTGGGGAGCAGGAGAGGAGAGAGGCACTCTCTGTTTATAGTCCAAATGAAACTTGCCTTGAAAGAAAACAGGCATCACCATCCAAAGGCACCTTCCTTTACATTCTCATAAATTGGGCTCATTCTGCCAGGGCCCATGCAGCCACTAGCAGAGGATGAGGGAAAACAGGCCTTTCACATTCTTACCCATCCTTCCCCGTCAGGAGGCAACTCAGAGGGCAGACTCGCAGGCAGGAGGGGGTAAATACCAAGACCATGCCGTACAGAAATTTCTGAAGGCTCTAGGGACTGTTTTGAGAGCTAAGGGAGATATGGAAGCTAGAAGTAAATTATAGGTGTTATTTTCAGTTGTTGGATTAAATAATTAGTGTTCCCTCATTGGTTGTTATCCTGAGCACTGAAGTTATAGCTTTGGTCCTGCAAAGACCTGTGTCCCTGCCCAACTGACCAGGTCCAGAGGAAGGGGATCTGGTGCTCTCTGAGGGCCCCTGACTTTGGAGACCCCAAACGTTCCTTTGGAGCGAGGAGCAGCTGAGACCTCCACCGTGCTGACATACCCAAGACTGGCAAGGGGGCGAGTGTCAGCTCCACCCAGCCCTGTAAACCTCATGATTGATGGTTTATGACCACAGAAGACAGGGGGTTTGCAACTCAGGAGGAACCTGTTAGAGTGGATCCTACATCTAGAAAAAAAGGCTCTAACTATTAACGAAAGTGAGGTATCAGATTCCTTTTCCTTGTTCTCTCATCCCAGCGTTAACCACTTTGTCCTTCTGTCCTAAAGGGGCCAGATCTGGGCTCCTGGGAGGGGTCTCTGTCTGCCTCTTTCCCTGTCCCTTTGTCGGTCTTCCTCTCATACACCCTGCATGGATCCCCCCCCACACACCTTCCCCTGATCCAGTCTCATAATTCTTTTTTCAGTTCCTCTTAATTTACTCAGTAAGTGAAAACAAAAAATAACCCACCTATAACTTGCTCCAAGCTTCCAGTCTTCTTTCGCTTCCAGATGCCAAAGCCTTCAGGAGTCTGAAGGCCATGGCCCTGTTGGTGGTCACAGCCTCATGCTTGCCACCCTCCCAGAGGTGAACGATTGGAGTGAGGAATACTTAGATCTCTCTTCCTGCTTCTACTCACGGCTGCCCCACTGTGCATCCTTGCACCGGGCAGCTCAGCTTCTCTCCAGAAAGTGGACAAGATCAGGGAGAGAAAAAAACAGATCTTTCTTGCCAGGGCTCTTATAAAAATGTTTTGGAGCTGGAGGATTTTGAAGGCAATGACACAAATATGATGTTGTGAGTTTATTGAAAGGTTTGAATGACCCCTGCTGAGTGTTTCATTGGAGTCCAGAAATAGGGCATCTGTTTATACCCTCAGTTTCCTCATGAATGGCACGCAGCGAACATGGAAAATCCGGAGGAAAGCTGTTGATGCCAAAATGCTTCATTCCTTTGTGTGCTGCCTGATGCATGGGGCAGGGTTGGCCACATAGTGGATTTCACTAAATACATTCAAGTCTTTGGAAATAGCTTCATGTTGCCAAAAGTGTATTGTGTTTCAGCTCTACTGGGAAAATAACTTTTTAAAAAGCCTTTTACTATTTTACTGTGTGCCAGGCTCTGTGATGAGCACTTAATAGTCATTAATGCATTTATTCCTTACAACAGAGTTGAGAGATACTATTATCACCTTTTTATAGTAAGAAAAACCAAGGCCCAGAAGGCTTAAGTGTGCTGCTCATGACTTCATAGCTAGAAAGTGGTGTGTCTGTGATTTGAAGCCGCATCTAGCTGACTCCCTGGATGTACCTTCCAACCACTATAAACATGGTCTTGCCAGAGCATAGGACAGATGTTAACCACACAGTGCATAGAGAGGTGGTTTGCTGTTTAAAAACACACAGGAATCCAAACCCCTCCTGCAGTTCCCCTTCGTAGCAACTTCACCTGGCACGCCCTGACACTTTCCACAGTGACTAAGGGGCACTGAAGGGCAGGGGGCAGGGCTACATTTTTCTTAAACTCCTTGCTTTGTTTTTAATAAGAATACTGAGGCACAGCCAGTGTAAGCCAACTCCAAGTTAATGATGCAATATCCCTTGATGTTACAAACGTCTTCTGGATGCCAGAGTTTGGGAAAATTTCAAAGAAAAGGAAATTACACTCTCTTTGCCCATCCCACCCCAGGGCTCAGAATGGCCTGGACAGAAGAGGAGAGTAAAATGAATAATCTTTTTCTGTTTACCATTTTGATTTCTTCTGAGACCTAACTATATCTGTTTTCTTGCTCTCTGACAATTTCTTCTCCTCTGTTCGTTTAAGAGAATCCCCTGTTGCCTTTCCATTTCTAGACGAGGCACAGCCCTTGCAGATTTCTGAAGACAAGTGGCCTCACTGCACAGACCACCACGCTGGCATCGGAGGGAAACAGCTTGGGCAGCCTCGTTCTCACCCGGGCAAGGATTCATAGGAGCACAAACATTACTCCGCCCAGTAATTACCAACTTTCCCTTGAAAAGGTTTTGGGTTTAGAGTCACGGGCAGCCAGAGCAGGTTCCAGAACTCACTAAACTATCGGTGATACCAGCTTGCTCAATGGCGCTGCCATGGGAGGGTGGTGGTGGTAAAAGCCACATGACATTCAGAAAAGAAGCACTTTCGCAATCGCGGGCGTAGGGATGGACAATGAAAGCTGCCCGCCCTCCCTCTTCTTGGAGCAAATGTTTGCTGGGTTAGATAACTCGCAAATATTTTCCCAGGGCTTGGCTGGTCTCGAGTAAGACCAAAGCACTCGTAGAAATGTTTCTCATCATACGATATAAATTGCTATACTAGAGCTATCATTACACTTTTCTCTCCATGTTTTTTTATGCCAGCATATTGGGTGGATAATATTCCTACCCTGGTGCTTAGAGAGCAGTTCTAGAAACCAAATTATAAAGATAAGCATTGTCAGCCAGCGATTTCTTAAAAAAGAGAAAATTCTCTCAAGTCCTCCAGAAAGAACGTATGGGGAATTTCCATTATCAGAATAAATTCACGTTCACCTAAAGATATAGGACATAAAACCTGCAAGGAGTTTCCGCATTAGATGGCAACGTTGAGTCCTGGGAAGGAAGTTTGATTGCAAATCTTCATATGATGCCTCTGTTTGGCCAGTCAACAAACACTCAGGAACTGACTTCTCCCACAGTCTGCGCGTGGCACAAAGTAAAATGTAAAAAGAAGCAGAAATGCAGTCGCAATCCATGTGGGACCACTGAGGTTGGAGACCTCGCATTCTTGTTGGCAGGGAGAGGGAGAGAGGAAGGGCCGGGGCTGGAGGCATAAGCCCAAAATGAGCTTTGGAAGCATTTGAAGGAAACAACATCCCTACATCAATACAGCTGGCGTTGTGCCAACACACGGGTTCAGAACCAATTGCACAATAGCATAACAGGGAAACCTGGTGTAGTTTCTCTTTTCAAAATACCTAGAGATTTTCTTTGGCCAAAGCTTAATATGATACAATAGAGTGATGTGGTTGCTTTAAAAAGCTAATATAATTGTAGGCTCCATTAAATGGAAATATAGTGTCAAATAGCAAGTAAGCATAACAATATACATTGGTCAGATGACAACTGAAAGATACGTTCAATTCAAGGCAGTGTAAGATGTATCATAACATGTCATAATGTATCTAGAGAAGAGTTGTGGATGCCTAGGGATCTGGAAACAGTGCCAGATATAAGATGTTGGAAGGCGCTGCATGTTTCCTTGGAGGGGAGAAAATTAGGAAATAATAACTACCTTGAAATATTATATGGTGGTTGTGAGGAAGAAGGAATGGGTAGGCTTTATTTCGGTAAAAGACAGAATAGGAATAAAGAGTGAAGAAATGTTGAGAGAAGAGCAGAAGGAAGTGAATAAGGAAGGAAGTGGCAAGGAGGTGATTTTTACCTCAATATAAGAAATAAGCTTTCTAAAAAATGTCTCACAAGCCAAAGGGCTTGGTGTTGGAAACAGCACTCTCCAGAGACAGAGAGCTCTTTGTCATCCAGCAGGACAAATTACATGGCCAGTTGTTAGGACCCTAAGGAGAGAGTTCTAGCATCAGGCAGATGTTAGCTGTGTAAGGTCTTATTTGTTAAGCAAAAACCTTCACGACTGGAAGTTGTTTGGAAAGAAAGGATTTATCAAGCCACATGCTAGCCAGAAAAAGGACCAATCCTGGGGCGTGCGGGCTGAGCCACCAGCAGCAGGGCCGCGTGGAGAAGATGATCATGTTCCCCATCCTGGGATTGATGAGGCTTTTTTTTAAATATATTTATCGATTATGCTATTACAGTTGTCCCATTTCCGCCCCTTCACTCAACTCCATCCTGCCCACCCTCTCCCTCCCACATTCCCCCCCTATAGTTCATGTCCATGGGTCATACTTATAAGTTCTTTGGCTTCTACATTTCCTACACTATTCTTACCCTCCCCCTGTCTATTTTCCACCTATCATCTATGCTACTTATTCTCTGTACCTTTCCCCCCCTCTCCCCCTCCCCCTCCCCTATTGACAGCCCTCCATGTGATCTCCATCTCTATGGTTCTGTTCCTGTTCTAGTTGTTTGCCTAGATTGCTCTTGTTTTGGTTTTAGGTGTGGTCGTTAATAACTGTGAGTTTGCTGTCATTTTTACTGTTCCTATTTTTTATCTTCTTTTTCTTAGGTAAGTCCCTTTAACATTTCATAGAATAAGGGCTTGGTGATGATGAACTTCTTTAACTTGACCTTATCTGGGAAGCTCTTTATTATCCCTTCCATTCTAAATGATAGCTTTGCTGGATACAGTAATCTTGGATGTAGGTCCTTGCCTTTCATGACTTGGAATACTTCTTGCCAGCCCCTGGCTTTTTTATACAATGAGTTTGGGGAACGAAGTTGTTTTAAAAGAATTTACATTGGCTACAGATAAGGAGTGGGGCAGGAAAAGGTGAGGCAGAGACAATTCTGGGACAGGGGCAAGTCCTGGGATAGGTGCGCAGTCCAAAAGGAAAAAGTAGTTGTTACTTGTGCAGTGGCTGCAGGCAGCAGTCCGGAAGGCCCGTGCATGAGCAAGACGCAGTGGCGTCGATGTCAGCCGTTCTCCCCACAGATAAGAGTGGAAATGGCCACCCCAACATCGGGTCAGTTTCACCCCCCACTCCGGAACTTGGGCAGTCTTTTGTTTCTGCCCACTGCTCTTAACTGGTTAACCTTTATTGTTTCTCTCCCCCTATTCTCAGGTCTGTTCTAATTTAATTTAGGACATCCCAGAAGTTTTATCACATTCATCTGGGCCAGTCCTGAAATTGTCCAGCTAAGAACCACTGGTAGCCAGGGCAGGAAATGGAACACAAATACACAAGCCCATTCATCTAAGTGCTTCTAAACAGGGGAACCACTTTAGATGCATTAGTTACAGCCTCCAGCCTAAGCCTGTTTCTCAGGGATAACTCTATAAAAGGGACCTTTCCCTAAAGTAACAGTGAGGTCAGGGGGTGAAACTGGCAAGGTCTTCATGAGATGAGTGCTCCTTCTGTGACAAATATGAATGAGGGGTTGCTAGGTAACTGGTGACAGGTCCCATTAAAGATTCCAGGTGCAGCTAGGGAAAAAAGATGCTGACCTATGCAAAGCGCAAAGAGCAAACAAGTGAGGAGAAGGACATGGACTCAGTTCAGGGTCTCCTCTGGGAAGTGCCTGTAAGAATGGTCTGCTGTCTTTGTGCTACGCCAGCGCAAAGAGTTAGGAACTACAGACACACACAGAACAGTAGTTCAAAAGGACTGGCTCATCAGATTTTTTAAAAATAAAACATTGATTCAGTTTAGTACAACATTCAATACATGGAAATAGAATATTTGAGTTTAAAAAACTGTTTGTTTCCTTACTACACCAAGAACTCTTTGAAGGCGGGGACAATGCCCTGTTTATTTTGTCATCACAGGAGTTTAGCATAGTGTCCAGAAGAAGGCAAGGTCCGGTAAAATTTAGTATACTAAATAGAAATGTGTGTTTGTGATGGAACTAGGTTGAAGGATCTGGGCGAGACCACAATGAGTTCTGCTTTCTCTGGTTTTCTCTTCTTCTCCCAGCAAATCCTCCCTCTGCTCCACATGGTCAATTATTCTTGGAAGCACCTGGTTCTAGCATATGGTCCTCTAGCACCTTCCAGGGCAACCTCCGTTGACGCACTTGCTCACTCACTCACTCAACAAACGTTCCTTGAACCTACTCTGTGCTCGGTGCCACACTGGGGCTGGGCTACACGTAAACAAGACCCGTAACACCCCTGCTTCCCGAAACTCTCCCCCTGGGTGAGCGGTTGGGGGAGTAAGGCATTGGGGGTGGAATACCCAGTATCAGGTAACCAGAAAAAAACGTGTTTTTTTAAAAAATTATCAATTGAGATATACTGAGCTAGTAAATGGAAACAGCTTTCAAAAGGCCTCTATTTGAGAACTTCTGTGCTTTGGTATTTCTTTGATCCAAAAATATGTCCAGAGAACAAGAATAAACACAAATTAACGCCATGCCCAGGAAGGCTGAGTAATCCTGACAGGATCTGATCCAAGATTTAACCACCTTTTAAAGCCAAAAATGTAAAATGTGTACAAACACCATTCACACTTGACCAAAGCCATTGTTATGAAGAGGCATTGTTCTGACTACCAAATGCTCAGAGACTCATTCTCTCTGTACCTGCCGCCTGCTGGCTCATCGGTGGTTTTGAACAGGTCAGTAAATAGGGAGAGATTTGAAAGGGTCATTGCAAACACACGACGGAAAATCTGACTGTAAAGTGGGTCATCTTTTCACAGAAGGATTGTGTTCTTCTCTCTTATATGCTTAGATAAGAATGCCAGAAGGTGACTAGAAAAATGGAAACGACAGAGTTGAGAAGAGAAAGTGTGAAGAAAGGTGGATCCAGCAGAGCTTGAAAATCAATTAAAGCCAGGAAAGGCTGGAAGAAAGGGCATCATGGATAAGGGAAAAAAAAAAAAAGAGGAAGTAAGAAATGAAAAAAGGAACTAAACTTTTTCAGCTAAGTTCTGGTTGGAACTTGATGGAAAATAGGCATGTCCTTGCTGATTTGTGGGGGCCACTGCTGCCAGCTGCCTGCATTCCCAGGGAAGTGTCCCCTGAAGTCAGAGTTCAGTGATGGCCTGAATGTCACCAGCTGGATCCTGCCCACATGGCAGACATTGATGCTGGGATAGCCCAAGTGCAAAGGAGACCTAAATACAGGAGCAGATGGTCAAGACGCATTTTGTGTCTCTGACATGTTCATTCCCTCTGGGATGCATTCCTGGGAACATTTCGTTTCCTCTTTCTCAATTGGTAAAGCAAGACATTTTAATATTACCCAATTATTCCCACCCACACGGTATATTTTTTATAGAGGCAACATGAAGAATGAACCAGGCAGGGTGCAGCCCAAGTGCTGCCAAGACAGGAGGGCTGAGGTGCAACGCAATCCACACACCCTTTTTTTTCTATGGGGGCTGGAGGAGACCACAGAGAGGGGCTTGTGCCTGCCTTACATAATGCTGTAGGGGGTGGCATGATCGTGTTGGCAAACTGCACTGTGAGAGAGAGAGAGAGAGAGAGTTGCAAAGTTATGATTTTATTATTCATAATGTGGCATGTGCTTATGTTGGAGAAGTCGGGTGCGAACTGCCTGGGAGTGGTATTCCTCTCTGCTCCTTTCTGCTCCTTCAGTGTTGGGGACCAACACAGCAGTTAGGTTTCCACTCCAATACATCAGAGGAGAAGGGCAGAGCAGAGGGGGTTCGATGAGAGCAGCTCTATTGCCCCGGTGAGATTTGCCTCAATAGGATAGTTCAGCTCCTGAGAAGGAAATCAGATGACAATGAGAGTCGGGATTCTCCCTGAGCAAGATGCTGCTAAGCAGAAAAATCAATAGCAGGAAAAAACCAAAACCAAACTATGCCTGGGCTTCAACACCTTGGGGAAATAACTGGGAGAAGGAAACTTTATTAAGACTGCTCTATCAATCCTATCCATTCCTTTGAGGCATCTCTTCTTTAAATATTCTAGTTCGTTTCAGAGAGCAGAGGCCATTGAAGGGCAGAGTGATCTTGCACTCAGTGGACATTCAGTCGGATAAAAGACATGTAAGGAGTGGTGGATTTCCTGGAGGAAGTGTGTGAGAGGGTGGCCCTCTAACTCTCACACCACAGACAGGTCCAGGACTCACTACACTTCCAAGATTGAGGAGAAAATAGAACGTTGTCCATGATGGAATCAGGACCCACTGGAGCAGAGGAACAGCCCAAGTGACTTGGAGAAATGATGCAAGATGGGGATTTTTTCTGTATATTGTCCCTTCAATATACCACAGATGATGCTGAAGGTGCTCAGTACTAATCCCAGAGAGAGTAAGAAAATAACGGTTTTTTTGTCTTTTCTTCTTTCCATCTCCCTCTTAGCAAGTCCTGGACAGCTGTGAGCCCCGCCCACCCCACCCCTCTTGCTCTGACACTTTATTACAAAGCTCTAAAAATTGTTGGAGGCGCATCATGTCCAAGGTGAGGCGATTCAGCAAGTCCTTATTTTTACTTATTTTGCTGAGTGCCTGCTACAGGCTCAAAGCTTTCCTGAGCACTGTGGGGTTCAGAAAAGAAAAATACTCTCTGCCCCTGTCCTGAAGGAGCTTACAGACCTGCCAACCTGCACAGTTACTGGAGACTGTATCGCAGGTAACGGTAATGAAGTGTTAAAATGCACAGAGCACGGAATACATGCTGCATCTCCAACCTTGGAAGACAGTCCTGAGATGGACTCGTCTCCCTTGGTGCCACCCCTTCCCGCCCCCGCATCATGGTCGCAGGAATCCCACTGAGCCCAGTGCTCACCCAGTCACAGGGATGGTCCCACCTCCATTCTTAACACCAGGACTTGAGATAGGAAGTGTGTACAGAGCCTGAAAACCTTGGCCTCCCCCTCCCCCCGTGCAGCTCCCAGTCCTGCCCCGTCCCCACCTTCTGTTGGGGGTGGTGCTGAACTCTTCTCTCCCTCAGAGGGCCGGCTTCTCACAGCTTCTCTGCTCCTCATGCCAAGGATTGTGCTCGTGGTTCAGTTCCCACAAAGATGGTTTGCTATGATGGTGGAATGTGCACAACAAATGAGATCAGATTGCCACCCTCTACGATGTACAAACAACAAAAGTATGAACCATGGACCCAAAATAGGAATGAAGGGGCTGATGTGCTTTGAATTAGGAGGGCTTTCAAGTGCATTTCTAATGCAAAGAGAAAGGGGAAAAAGAAGCAAAATGAGGCCTCTGTAGGTTAGCTTTGGATGACCTGGCCTCCTGGCTTTGCTGTGGTTTTCTTCATCCTCTGGCTGGCCAGACTCATCCTGAGCCAGCAGCTGCCTTGTCTGAGAAAGCCAGATCTGGGACGCTCTCAAATGAGCTGAGCCGCTAAGCTGCTTCCTAAAACTCCATCCCATCCCCTGGCCTGAGTCCTTGCAATGTGTTAAGGACCTGGGCCAGCTCCCCACTCTTCCTACTAAGTCCAGTGTGCCTGTGTTTGAGTGGAGCATGGGGAAGAGTGAAAAGAAGGTGGTTTGGCAACAACAAGGGCCCCAAATCTGTTAAAGCTGTATCACTCTTGGAAGTCATTTGAAGGTAAAGAGGCGGACGCCCCTAAATGCTTGCGCCAGTTCTACCCACGAATGCAGGAAATCGGTACAGGTCACCTTCGTCAAGCCTATAGTTTTTCTCCGACAACAAGCAAAATCCCACTCCTCTACTGCAGCCCAGCTGGAAGGTCACCTCCTCTGAGATGCTGTCTAAGACCCAGCCCTCCCCAGCCTCATGTCAGCTGTGCCTAGTTCCTTCCCTGTCCTTCCCTGCTGACTGCTGCATAGTGCTCAGTACTTACTTCACCCGGTCTGTGTGAGTATTTTAATGTGCAATTTAACTTTGCATTCCTCACAGTGTCCCCACCACCCTGCTTTGCTGGGGGTGGGTGCTGAGCATTACTGGGGCTTCTTGATTGGTGGGGCACAATACTGCCCTCGCCCAGCTCAATTCCGTCCGTTCCTACTGCTGATCTGTCATCGCTGGAGTCTGACTTGCTGCTCTGCCCCCCCCACCCACACCTCTGTTCTCTCCTGATACCTGGTCGATGTACTGTCATTGCTCCCTCCCAAGTTTGCTCTGGTCCCAATACAATTAATTATTGGATGCCCACTCTGTGGAGGGGAGGTGTATGCAAGGATGAAACAGAAACAGGGCTGCCCCCACCCTCTAGGAGCCTGACCTGCCACCCGCTGGGTCCTGGAGCCTGCCCCAGGTCGCAGAGCAAGGAAAGTCAGTCCTATAAAGACAGTGCCTCCAAGACTGCTGGGCACAAAAATCAAATTGTGCAAACATGGCACTGAGAGGCTGGGGCATGACACAGAGCCAACAAAGATCTGGAGGGTCTTAGTGGACCACACACAGAATAGGAGTCAGCTACACCTGCCACCTTGATTTTAAGAGGCGTTAATGAGCTCCAGGTGAGGTGCCTCTAAGGGCTTCTAATGGTGCCCAGAGGAAGCCTCTGTTATGCAGCCCAGAGCCCTTCTCACCTTGCAAATGCATGTCACTGGTCACTAGGGACAGGTGAAAGGGAGTGATGGATAGACTAGACAGTGCTGCATTTCTGATCATTGAAAGTGGGAAGAAGGACAAGTCAGCTCTCAGCTAAAGCATACAGTTGGAACATGGGTCCCCTGGGGCTACTTCTCAAGTCACCACCTGAGCTCATCCCCTCTCCCCCAGCCCATTCTCTAACTGCTGTCCAGGAGGAGAAAGGCAGGTCCCTTCATACCCATTTCATTTCCTCCCCTCCACCTCCCTCCAGCCTGCAGGCCACACCCAGCCACTGTCACAGTGTTAAATGATCACTGATCCTGGTGACCTCTGATGGGGCTTTCTAGCAAACAGGCCACCTCTGATGAAAGCAGCCCAAACAGCAGAGCCATTAGAAAGTGGCAGCCATCACGCCGTCCTTTATAGTTTGCTGTGAGAAATCGGATACCAGTAAGTATGTGATGTGCACGATGTTAAATTATGAATTAGTGGGAATTCAGAGCCACCTGTCAACATTTCAAAATACTGGTGGTTAATAGCCTCTTTTTAAGGAAAGTTTTCCTCTAAATTTCTGTTGGAGAGTAACTGGAATAATTTCAGAGAGGAACTGGGATAATTGTTTGGGAAAGTATTACAACTACGTGGCCTTGTGGATTTTAGTACTTGCATTATAAATTATGTGTATATTGCTCATAACGTCTTCATCACGATAATCAAACAAAAACCCAATAAACTCTCAATTATGAAAGAAAAATAAATGCCCCAAAGTTAATAATTTCACTAGAGGAGGTAAGGCCTTTCCATCTGAAGTAATTAAAGAATTCAAGAGAAGTAAGCTTCTAAGTGAAAATACGTGCTATGAAAGTGAGCGGATGTACAGGATGCTGTGGGGGTGAGAGACACATGCCCCACTGCCAGAGACCTGGCAAGGGACTCAGAGGAGGTGGAACTTGAGTGAGGACTTGAAAAAAGAATGAAGGCTTCGATTGGGCTGATGGTGGAAAGAAGGCACCCTGGCCAGGTTTAACAGTGTGGGCAAAGACCAGGCAGGGAGAGCGCTGGGTGAGAAGTAAGGGACTGTGAAGCAGGGAGTGTGGGACAACAGAGACACAGGGGCTACTGGAGGTAGGGCCAACCCACTAAGGGGAAAGACACTGCCCTGGTGGTACGACGTGGCTCCAGCGGGGGCCTGATCTGCCCCAGTCAATTCCTCCACCCGAATTTCACTGGGTCTCATTGTCACTAATTGAGGTGCACTCCTCGCTTGGTGAAGATTTTTCATTCTTCCCAAGATCCTCCCCCCCAAACTGCAAATAGTCCTTGTAGGAGGAATACACTGGCAAAATGCCTCAGCTGGGGTATTCTCTGAGAAGCTCCAGGGCATTGTCGGGGTTCAGGTGGAGCCAGGAGGAGAGAAAGTGGAAAATTTCCATTTTCAGGAGTAGTGCTTGCTTGACTACTCTGAAGAGGGATTGGCAGTGAGGACCATTTGAGATTGAAGACAGAGAGAGAGCAATAAGGGGAGTTGGGATTGAAAAGCATAGTCTGATCCCCGAGTGGAAGACCAAAGACTACAGGTGAGAACCAGTCCGTGCAGAGTGTTGCCCTCGGAGCCACGGGGCCTGAGGTATGGAGGGGCTTCAGTAAACTGCTGTTGGATGAACCAGTGACCAGTTCAGGGCAGGTGGATCAGAAATGGGATCATTGCCCCACAGGACCTTTTCACTCTACTACAGGGGCATGTAATGTTTTAGATCCAACCCCTTCTGAAGGTCTGATCCAGTTTATGGGTTTCTCTCCCCAGAAAAAAATGCACATTTGCAAATACAACAAATTTCAGAGTATTCAGAGCTCTCTACTGTCCCAGGGCACAATCCATAAAACCTTCCTGATCATCTTCAGATATCTCAAAAAATGTTATGAGGAAAACAGACAAGTCTACAAGCTGGAGACACCCAACAACTAATGTGTGGTTCCTATTCAAGTTCAGCTCTGAAAGCAGGAGAAGACTGATGTCCCAGCTGGAGGACAGTCAGGCAGAGAGTGAATTCTCCCTCACTCAGACTGGTTCTCTATTGGCCTTCAACTGACTAGATGAGGCCCACCCACTTTGGGAAGGGCAATCAGCTGCACTCCGTCCACTGAGTCAAATGTTAATGACATCCAGAAATACCCTCACAGGAACACCCAGAATAATGTTTAACCAAATATGCGAGCAACTTGTGGCCCATTCACATTGATACATAATGCCAACCATTATGGTCTTCTTCAAAGGCTGTGGAGGTGGATTACTAGAAATAAGAAATATTCATTTTAGTTATAAAAGTCTAAAGAAGTTTGAATAAAGCTCAGGGTAATTTCTCAATAGATTGTCCATTTCTCAATAGGTATTAACATTAGACTATTAATAAATCACCTGCCATGACCAGGTGAATGAACGGAACAAACCTGGGTCATAGGAGAGTCCCGCAGGGCATATGGAGAAGTGAGGTGGAGGAAAAGAGAGGGAGAGCAAGGGTCAAACATAGCTTTCCCGAGTATCGCCCAGACCCAGGTTTTCTCCATGGGCATAGCCATTTTTTTTAATTTAAACTTTATTTTTCAATTATAGTTTGCATTCCATATTATTTTGTATTTGTTTCAAGTGTATAGCATAGTGGTTAGAGAGTCATATACTTTACGTTCCCCCTGATATTTCCAGTACCCACCTGGCACAATACATAGTTATTACAATACCACTAACTATATTCCTTATGCTGTACTTTACACCCCTGTGGCTATTTTGTAATATGTGTGGCCAGTTTGCTCTGTTTTAAGTCTCAAGAAGTTATAGAACCCAGTCTGAGCCATCAATCTCTTCTCTGTTGTTTTTTTTCTAGGAACCCAGATCCTGGGGCAAGTTTCAGTCGCCCCAGTAGTTGCCACACTTGGCTGTACGTTGAGCTCACCTAGAGAGTTAAAAAAGACTGATTCCAAAAGTCTGTGTCAATGCAAAATGTTTTGAAGTCGAAACCTGTTCTGTGGTTAGGAGGAGAATGTTCCTCTTCTTAGGAAGTACATACTGAGGTATTTAGGGGCAAAGGATCATGATGTCACTAATCTAATGGGTGTGTGTGTGTATAGAGAAATTATAAATCAAATAGGTTAAATCATTCACAGTTGATATAACAGACAGGTGGATATTCTTTGCATTAGTCTTGCAACTTTTCAAGAAGTTTGAAGTTATTTCCAAATAAAAGTTAACAATTTTTTAAGCCCTAATTCTCAGTTCCACCCCTCAAAGGTTCTGGTTTAAAGGGTCTGTGGTTTTGCAAAGTCCTGGGGTGACACAGCAGTGCCCCAAGGCTCTGGCTGAGAGGCACCCACGCCTCCTTTGCAGGCTGCTGTGGAACCCCTTGAGCAGAGCTGATCAGTGCCTGAGCTCAAGGCGGCTTGGTGTCCACTGGGGAAAAGACCCGTTTAGAAGTAAGCATCCTCTTTAGAGATCTTTGCCGCATTGGGAGAAAGGTGTGGCTGCCAAATGTTTGTTGCCCTCCCCTTTCCTGCAGGGCCCACACATTGGTATCAGGAAAATAATTATGCTACCTCTAAAAAAGACATCACAGGTAGCACAGATTCTGACTGGGAGAGCCAAGATCGGGGAATGAGATTTTTTCCATAAAGCAATTATAGCAAAAAGTTGTTTGGATGCAGAAGACAGGAATTTAAAATGCTTGAGACACATCAAATACAAGATTGTGATTTCAAACTATCATTCAGTTATGTTTCACCGTATGGGTTTAAAATCTGCCCCAGCCCACCAGTTCATGGAGTGTTAGGTCGACACCTGAGACTGCCAAGCCTCCCCCAGTTCGATAGCCTGCTGTTTTAGCTGAACAGAAAAACAACCAACCAAAATGTGATTTCACCACTTAAAAAGCTTTTACACTTAGTTAAATAGAAAAAAATGGGATGGCTAGCCTCATGGGTCAGCTTGGCTAGGCCCTGGTGCCCAGTTATTTAATCAAACACCAACGTAGGTGTTGCTGTGAAGGTACAGGCACGCCTGGAAGATACTGCAGGGTCAGGTGCAGCCCAGCACAATAAAGCGAGTATCACAGCGAAACCAGTCACACGAATTATTTGTTTTCCCAGTGCATATCAAAGTTATGTTTACAAAAAACGATGGTATTTTGTGTGAAATAGCACGTCACATTAAGTGTGAAATAGCATTATGTCAGAAAAAAACTATGTACATACCTTACTTTTAAAATATTGTATTACTTAAAATGCTAACCATCATCTGATCCTCCAGCGTGTTGTAACCTTTTTACTGGTGGAGGGTCTTACCTTCGATTTGTCAAAACCGCAGTGCCTGTGAAGTGCAGTCAAGGGAAGCACGACAAACTGAGGCACACCTGTATTTTGTAGCGAGGGTAAGAGCTACAATTAGTTGTCTCTAAAGGAAGTCGATTACCCTTGATCATGTGGGTGGGGCCTCATCCAATCAGCTTGAAGGCCTCCAGAGCAAAAACAGTGGTTTCCTGAAGACGAAGAAGTTCTGTCCCAAGACGGCAGCATTGCCTCCTGCCTGAGCTTCCAGCCTGCTGGCTGGCCCTACTCGTTTCAAAGCTGCCAGTCCCCACAGCTGTATGAACCAATTCCTTAAAATAAATATCTTAGCCGCAAGACACCCTCCTAGGATGCTGACTGATACAACATAGAATTTATTTCTCCTTAGACCTATGAAAATATCTGCAGTTACAAAAGAGTTAGTAAAAATATTCCCCTAAATCATGCAAGAAAAAATTATAGAAATGACAGATTTAAATCCTAACATGTCAATAATTACATTAGATGTAAATGATCTTAATATATCAATTAAAAGACAGAACTTGGCCCTGGCTGGTGTAGCTCAGTGTATTGAGCACAGGCCTGCCAACCAAAGGGTAGCCAGTTCAATCCCCAGTCAGGGCACATGCCTGGGTTGCAGGCCAGGTCCCTGGTAGGGGGCATGCGAGAGGCAGCCACACATTGATGTTTCTCTCCCTCTCTTTCTCCCTCCCTTCCTCTCTCTCTAAAAATAAATAAAATCTTTAAAATTTTTTTTAAAAGACATAAATTGGCAGAGTAGATTAATAAACATGAGACAACCATATACTGGCTCACAACATATAATAAATTTACTTCAAATATGATAATATAGGCAGGTTTAAAGTAAATGGATAGAAAAAGATACATTGTGCAAATAATCAGAAGAAGGAAGAAATGGGCTATAATAGTATCAGATAAATATTCCATTCTACCCTCTTCTTGCTTGCATGGATTCTGATGAGTAATCCAATATAATTCTTGTCCTTGATCTTCTATAGGTAAGATTTCCCCACACCTCTGGCTTTTTTCAAGATGTTCTTTCTGTCTGTGGTTTTCTGCAGTTTGAATATGATATGATATAGTTTTTTGGTATTTTTCCTGCCTAGTATTCTTTGAGCTTCCTGGATCTTTGGTTTGGTGCCTATCATTTATTTTGGAAAATTATCAGCCATTATTACTTTAGGCTGGCTTTTAAATCTTGCTTCTTCCATTTACTAGAGGAATGATCTTGGGCAAACTTTTTGAGCCTTAGTTTCCTTAACTATATAATGGGAGCATTAGCTATGTGTTGCAGCATACAGTGAAGCCGAAATGAGGTCCTGCTTTGTACACTGTCTAGCAGACAGTGATGGGGGGGTGGGGGCTGGTGGCTAGTGTGTGCCGTGGAATAGAGAGAAGGCTGTTGCTGAGCACGCAGGGTGATGGATCTTGCACATTCGGTCCACAAGACAAAGTCCCTGAGCGGTAGGACGAAGCCACTCATGTCCTTCCTAGACTGGTTACAAATTCCCTGAAGGGGAGACGAGGGACAAGGGCCCAAAGCAACCACAAAACTGACAGAACTTCCTGGAATCTAGGCATCTTGGAACTGCCCTAGTTAGTAGCTAAGCCTACTAGTAAACCCCAGTCATGTTCTCTAGCTTCATTTATGTACCTGTGTATCCAGAATAGTCTCACAAAATAAAAGCTTCATGAGGGCAGAAGTCAGGCTCAGAGCTGGCTTCGATGAAGACTGCAGCTCCATGTCCAACAGTGTTCTAACATAGCCTGGCTTGCAGGTCCTGGGGAGCTCTTCCTGAAGCTTCCAGCCTGGCACACCTCATCGTCCACCCCTAGACTATAAACTCCCTGAGACTGAAGGCTGTTACTCCGAGGGAAACAACCCCATTCCTTACAAGGGCAATAGCTGAATGTCCTTGCATGGGAAGGAGGGGGACTTAATTCGTTGTGGTGGCAAAGAAAACGACAAAGTACGAATGTAAACATTTTGAAAGTATTCTGCACAAGAGCTCAGGTACCTTATCTTCAATTTACTTGCCTTAAAAACATGCACTCCAGAAAAATGCTCAAAAGGCTCCTGGCCCAAATTAAATAATGGGGACCAGATTTACCTCACCACCTGAAACAACTAAAATCATGTGGCACAGCCATGCCACTCTGCCTGCCCAAGAAAAATAAAACCATATGTCCACACATATTCTGGAACATGAATGTTTATGTTAGTTTATTAGTAATAGCCCAGACTGGATACAACCCAAAAGTCCATCGGGAGATGAGTGAATAAAAAAGGGTAGTGGATACTACTAATACTACTAATACTACGGAATACTACTCAGCAATGAAAAAGGAATGAACTATCAAAACATGAAACACAGTAAAATAGTTAAGTGCAGTGAAAGAAGCTAAAGAAAACTAAAGTTCAAGCTATATTATTTCTTTTATATAAAACACTTTAAAATGAAAACTGATCTATGGAGACAGAAAACAGGTCCGTGGTTGCCTGGGGAGTGGTGGGTGGGGTGATGGGGTGGAAATGAGAAGGTGTAAGGGCCTGAGAAACTTTATCAGGTCACAGATATGTTAATTATCTCAATTATGGTGGTGGTTTCACAGCTGTATCCACATATCAAAACTTACCCAATTGTACACTATCAAAATATACAATTTACTATAGGTCAACAGAGCTGTTAAAAGTGTGTCCTTATTTCAACACTATCTTTTGCTGTTTTTTCCTTAAAAAATGTTCAGTTTCCTAAATAATCAAAGAGATAAAAATTAGAACAAAAATAATATAACCACTTCCATACATATGGAAAAAGGTTACAAACATGAAATGTGGACTCAGAGAAATAGACTCTCCCTGAAGCCCTTGTGAATGAAAACTCTACCTCCTTACTTACTGCTCACTGAATACCTCCCCCTGGTCACCCACTCCATGAAATTCGGTGACACCAGCTGGATGTACTACAGTTCACCTCAAGTCTGACACAGTCTACCCGCACAGAACATAGGTGGAGGGCTCCGTCCACAAGACTGGCTCCCCTCCCCCAGTTCAGACACCAATCTCAAGACCAGGTTGTCACCTGGGCTTTTGACTGACTGTTTATAAACTGGAGGTTCCCATGACCACTCCTTTGATTTGATTAATTTGCTGGAACATCTCACAGAACTTAGGAAAACAATTTACTTCCTGGATGACTGGTTTATTATAAAAGGATGTAACTCAGGAACAGTCAGATGGAAGAGCTACACAGGGCCAGTTCTGTGGGCAGGGGCACGGAGCTTCCATACCCTCTCCCTGGGCAAGCTGCTCAGCTGAGCAGCATGTCTTTCTTCAGGGGCATCTGCACAGTGAGCATCTCCGTGTCCACCAGCCGCATGAAAGCCTTTGTTCTCTGTGCCTTTAATTTCTGTGCTCTCTTCTCTACTTCTATTGTCTCTACTATTTCTGGAGTTAGCCTTTTTTATGAAGCATTTATTGTACACATTATTTGTAGAGCCCTCTGGAGGGAAAATGCTATTGAAATTTAATTAATGGGAAGGAGATAGCAAGTAAATAAAATGAGATTCTGGAGAGAATTCAGTGCACAGGAATTATAGCTATATTCATTGTAACTTGAATTTAATGGGACAAAGGAGAGGGATGACTAACAGCGGAAAAGCAAACCTGAGGGTTCGCTCCCTTCCCAGCACTCACAGGATGAGCCTTTGCGAGTGAAGAGCTGGGTTTCCTTCTCTGAGTTAGAGCGATCGAGCCAGCTTCCTGCGCGGTTATCCTGCTGTCGGGGTGTGTCCAGAGACCCAGGGTGTGAATGTGTTTGTGTGTCCGTGTGTGGTGGGGGGTGGTGTTTATTACGAGGACCAAGGACACAGGACAGCCTCTCTGCTCTCTCATGGGGAGAGGGGGGTGCGACCAGCCAGGAGACGAAATATGAGCCCGTCTGGGATGGAAGAACATTAGTACCAACAGTGACATCAGAATTCTGGCTCAGGAAGTAGAAGCTAGATCTATTACAGAGGAGAACTGATAATTATGGAAGGAGAATCTCCAGTAGATTCTTATTATTAGAAATGAGTTGAATGTAGAGCAGTGGTTTGAATGCTTAAAATTATAGAATAAAAAAACAAGCTTTTCAAAAACTAGAAATTCTGACCATACCAACAAATATTAGCAAGGATATGGGTCAATGGCACCTTTTATTTTGCTGGTGGGAGTGTAAACTGTTCAAACGCTTGAGAAGCAATTTGGCATCAACTTGTAGTGTTGAACATTTGTGTTCCCCACATTTCAACAGCCCTACCCAAGAAAGCACCCCAGAGAAACTCTGGCATGTGTGCCCAGGAGGTAACGTGGTGTAATGTTCGTTGTAACACTGTTAGTAAGAGCAAAAATCTTAAACAAGTGACCAAATGCTCATAAACTCATAGATTGGTAAGTAAAATATAGAATATTATTTAGCAATAAAGTGAAGTCCCAATACATGCTAAAATATAGAGGAACCTTAAAATCATTACACTCAATGAAAAAAGCCAGTCACAAAAGGCTGCATATTATATGACTCCATGTATCAGAAATGTTCAGAGCAGGCAAATCTATTGGGACAGAAAGCAGATTGATGGTTGCTAGGGGCTGGAGGACTGGAGAGATTGGAGAGTAACTGCTAATGGATATACAAGTTTTCCTCTCAGGGTGATAGAAATGTTTTAAAATTGACCACAGTGATGGACACACAACTCTGAACAAACTAAAAACCATCAAATTGTACACTCTGAATAGGGGACTTATGTGGTATGTGAATTATATCTGAATAAAGTGGTTTACAAAAAAACCCCAAATGCTCTCAAATAGGACTGTAAACATATATAATTACTAAATTTACATAATAGAATATTACACAGCAATGACAAATGAATGAACTACAGTTACATATACCAACATAAGTGAATATCAGTAACATTGGTGTAATGATGGTTAACACTGAACAAGAAAATAATTTCCAGGAACTACATAGAGGATAATTCTCTTCTTTTTTTAAAGATTGTTTTTATTTATCTTTAGAGAGAAGGGAAAGGAGGGAGAAAGAGAGGGAGAGAAACATCAATGTGTGGCTTCCTCTCATGTGCCCCTCACCGGGGGCCTGGCCCACAACCCAGGCATGTGCCCCCACTGGGAATTGAACCAGCATCCCCTTGGTTTGCAGGCTGGCACTTAATCCACTGAGCCACACCAGCCAGGGCTAATACTCTTCTTATAGAGTCAAATTAAACAAGCTATTGTTAACATAGTATATGTGATAAAATAGTGACAATAGACAATAAAACAAGGGAATTGATAAGCAAATATGTTGGAAAAAATGGGAGCTCTGTGGCAGGGAAGCAGGAGAAGGAGACAGGGAAGGACTGATAATGATAGTATATCATGATGTATCAAATTCTATGCTCCTGAAAACCAAAATAATAATAAAATTTATTATTATTTTATTATTAACACTAATAGCATAATACTAAAGCCAGAACTATGTTAATCACTATCTGGGTGGTATCTTGTTTAATTTTTGTAAGACCCCTGTGAGATGAGACTATTGCTATTCTCACTTCATAGATAGAAAACAGATTTAGAGGAGTCACACAGCTAGCAAGTGGCGGAGCCTAGATCTGATTTCATGCCTGTTAGACCCAGAATCTTTGTGGTTACTCTGCCCTGTGTTGACCACCCCCCACGCCTCCCCATCCCCTCTGCAGCAGGGGTGTCAAACTCATTTTCACTGGGGGCCACATCAGCCTCACGGTTGCCTTCAAAGGGCTGAATGTAATTTCAGAACTGTATAAATGTAACTACTCTGTAACAGTTAAGCGAGAGCTTGGCACGGCCGCCGGGTAGAAACAAGGTGGAGGGCCGGATTCGGCCCATGGGCCTTGTGTTTGCCACCTGTGCCCTACAGGACAGTAGCCCAGACTGTGGTTGGGTCCACCAGGCCACGAGCAGAGGGTCACTTGTGAGATCTGAGTTAGCTGTGGACATGGACAACTAAGGAATTTCTTGGTAGGGTATTACCTAGAGTCAAAAAGAATAGCTACCATATTGAGAAACTAAAATGACAATGGATCATTAGCAAATTCAGGGACATTGCTAGAAACTTCTGCTGTGACAGAGCAACCATCTAGAAAACAAGTAAATAGGCTAAGTGATGGTCAAGCCTCTGCGCACAGTGAGCAGGCATGAGGCCAAGAGCTGACGTCATGGGCAACCATGAAAAGGAACCTCCGAGGGGCCCTGTCTAAGGGTCATAGTCCTGGGAATCACAAGCTGCATCCTCCCATTAGCCCTGTCCTGTTCTGTTAGAATGTGCCTCATTTTCTCCTGAGTTAGGTGAAGAAGGAAGTGGCGACTGCTGAGCTGCCTCTGCATTCAAGCTCACCTGGGCATCCTCTTCTTTCTTGTCTTGGTTCATTGACTGAGGAGGTCAGCCAGCCTGTGCTTCTCATCCACAAGGGGGAAGTGCCTTGAAGAAGCTTCAGAGAGCTTTAGCCTCCTCTTCTGCAACAGTTTAGGGCTTTGTCATAACAAAGCTCTCAGACCAGATTAGAATATCAACTAGGGAAGGGGTGGGGAGGAGGGCAAGTTCAGTAGTCTTCCCAGGCACTTGTCCTTTATCAGCTCTCTTTGGATAAATTGAGTGTTTCGTGCCAGTTCCCAACCTACACACCTCTTAATCTACTTGGATTTCTGTTTTGGAGGACACAGGAAGAGCTTTTATATAACACGTCAAGAATTTGGCATTAATAGACCCTGAGAGCCCAGTCTCTGGGGTGAGCTGTGCTGTTTTGAGCTGTGTCCTAGAAGCAGCACCCCCCCCACCCCAGCAGAAAACAATGCTCCAGGGACAAGAGATGCCAAGTTCTCAAAGGCACTGAGACAATCTGATCAGAACCTCAGAAGGGAAGGAGTTGACCCGGAGGCTGAGCCATGTGTCACCGAGTATCAGCCAATCAGTTTCCCATAGGAAATAGTCCTTGAGAGAGGAACTGTAGACCCATTGCTTACCTCGAGAAACTTGTAATCCAAGAAAGTCACACCACAAGGTGAGGTCCACTTCTACGCCACCCATCAGGACACGATCAAGGACTCTGCCATCAGCCCTGAAAGCAGACACTCTGGGCTTTGGAGTTTAGGAAACATTCTCATGGAGTCCAAGGCAGTATTTTCTTCCCTGATATTGTCTCTCCCTGTTAGTTTTACTGTTGTTTCCATCTTAGGCATTTGAGTTTCAGAAGACGCAGTTCAGGAGGAACTTGGTGTGTGTGTGTAGGTCTTCACAGTTTAGAAAAGGGCTCCATTCAGTGAGACATGCAGTTATCAGCATTGTGGAGGCTGCAGGCAAGGCAGCAGCAGTGCCAATGCTCTTGTTAATTGGGTTGTTTCTACGAGCAGACACATGCTGGATAAGGGTCCTGGGAACTCCTCCGCTTGTCTGGACTATGGAGGGTGGTCTGAGTTTGGGTACTCTGAAGGCCGAGTCCTGACAGCCAGAGCCAGATTAGGGCTGGGGTAGCTCACATAAGTGAAGTCTTTGAGAGACGATTTGATCTCTGGGAGACAAATGCTGCTTGCCTTGCCTAATTAGCCATTCTGGAAGAGAATGTAGAGTCTTCAGTCCTGGAAGGGTTTCCACGTTGAGGAAACTTCCCCATCATCCCCCAGGGACCTGCAGTTGCCACCCAGAGCCAGCTCACGCCCAGAAGTCTACCTGGCTTAATACAAAGAGACTGACAAACTTCTAAGCCATAAATTGGTGTCCCAGTCACAGGTCTCCATGGCAACCCTTTACACTAAAAGAAGGACATTTAGCCTTGGCTGGTGTGGCTCAGTGGACTGAGTGCCAGCCTATAACCCAAAGGGTGGCCGGTTTGACTCCCAGTCAGGGCACACACCTGGGTTGCGGGTCAGGTCCCTGGTAGGGTGCACACGAGAGGCAACCACACATTGATGTTTCTCTCCCTTTCTTTCTCCTTCCCTCCCCCACCTCTAAAAATAAATAAATAAAATCTTAAAGAAAAAAAATAAAAGAAGGACATTTGTATATATGCATCTTGTAAGTCCCCTTTTTTTTTCAAATATCAGCCTGTTGAGAATAGCTTGCTTTGACAGTTCTGTCCTGCTACAGGAAGTGAGGACATGGTGGCTTCTCACTTGTCCCTCCCTGTTTCCTCATGGCCCTTCACTTCTTGGCTCACTGGGGTCCATGGGCAATGCACACTGAGCTCCCTTCGTGGGTCCGGTGGCACCCACAGCGCTGCCGGGAACAGAGGAGAGTGAGGCACACCCAGCCCTGGGCTCGAAATGCTGTGTGTCTCCACCAAGAGAGGCCTGAGCTCTGGGGTGTCTGTCCGGTGGAGCAACTAGTCTTGGCTGTTTCCCTCCCAGCATAAAGTTTACCTGTGGAGCTTTAAAAAGGACAAATGTCTGATCCAGCAATCCTGTTCCTGGGTATTTACCCAAATGAGTTGAAAAGTGAGGTCTACACAAAAACCTGCACACGGATGTTCAGAGCAGCTTATTTATCATTCATTCCTAATTGCCAAAACTTGGAGGCAACCAAAATGCTCTTCAGTAGATGACTGGATAAATAAACTGTGATACATCCACACAATGAAATATTATTTAGCAATAAAAAGAAATGAGTTATCAAGCCATAAAAAAACAGGGTAGAAACTTACATGCAAATTGCTAAGCGAAAGAAGCCTATCTGAAAAGGTTATATTTTGTATAATTCCATCTATATGACATTCTGAAAAATGCAAAACTGTGGAGATGGTAAAACAAAAACTGGTGGTTGCCAGGGCTTGTAGGGGGCAAGAGTCGGGGCAAAGGATGAGTAGGCAGAGCTTGGAGGATGTTTAGGGCAGTGAAAATACTTGTATGATACCGTAATGATGGATACATGTCAAGACACATTTGTCCAAGCCTGGAGAATGTACACCACCAGGAGTGAACTGCAATGCAACATTGGTGATATTGCCATGTCAGTGTCAGCTCATCAGTCACAACCGACGGGCCGTTCCAGTGGCGGGTGTTGCTAATGGGGGAGGCTGTACAGGTGTGGTGGCAGGGAGCTTTGGGAAATCTCTGCACTGTCCTCTCAATTTTGCTGTGAACCTAAAACTGCCCTAAAAAATAAAGTCTTAAAAAAATAGTGGATCCCATAGTACATGCTCAGGAAATAACTAGGAAGGCAGTGAGCGGGCAAAACTGGCATTTCCTCTGATCTCTCTTAGTAATTACCCTGTTGGTGCTTCACTTCCTAAGCATGTGACGAATTGGCTTTTTGAGTCTCTATCAAATTAATTTGGTAAAAATCATTTAATTTCATTCTGTAGTTAGCAATGAATAAAGAATTTAAAAGCAAGCAAACAAAAATTCCATAAAAACTACAGAGGCCCTTGTCTGTCCTCAGACATGGTGACTGGCGAGAGCTGCGGTGGGTCCTGAGCATTCTCAGGTTCCTCACGGGACTGTGACATTTATCCTTTACTTAAAAGCAACAACGGTGCCTTTCCTAGGATATACAGGCTTAGCTGTTTCAACAAAAAGACCGAAAAACACAGAGGTTCAAACTGATGGAATTTCACTTGTCTTCCGTGTAACAGTAAAAAAGGAGGTGGGCGACCAGGGCAGGGCGGTGACCCCTCCCCTGGGCAGTCCTGGTCATCGCTCCATTTCGTGGAGAGAGGCTCTCGTCCATGTGGCTGCAGCTGCAGCCCTTGTTCTGTGTCTCCTCTACAGCCTGTGGAAAGGGGCTGAAGGAGGCACACCTCGTGGCCACTCAGAAATAAATCACACAGCCACACCTTGCTGTGAGGGAAGCTGGGAAATGCAGTCTTCGGCTGGGGCCCCTGAGCCAGCCAGCCCTGCCGGAGGTTCGAAAGCAGAGGAGGGACACTGGGCACACAGTCACATCTACTCTCAGAGGACAGCCCGGGTTAGTGGTCCTCAGCACTGGCTGCACATTTGGGTCAGCTGGAGAACTTGGAACAAATGTTGGTGCCCAGGCCACGCCCCAGGCCAGCTAACTCAGAATATTGGGGTGTTAGAGCCAGGTGTCAGTACTTTTAAAGTCATCTCTAAAAGAGAATTTTTGAGACCTGGAGGCAACAGAGAAACATCATTCCCAAGAGAGCACAAGGAAGTTTCTGGAATGCTAGCACAGACTACTGGTTCTGGAGGTGCTAGCCATCTGGAGTACTCTGCAAACAAGGAGTGCTGTGACATCTACGGCTTCCCAAGCCCGAACACAGCTCCGCGCGAGCCACTCACCTCTGTCTGGGTCTCAGTGAGTGGTGCTGTCTGTCCAAGGCCACAACATAGAACCCCACACAGACAAATTACCTGCTGGTGGCCTAATGTGACAGACAAACCCTGCACACACTTTTGGAAGAGGTAATATTGGCAATAACCCCAAATAACCAACTCTTTGGGACAAGCCCGCCTGGAGCATTGCCGTGATACTTGAGACTGACTCAGAGCCCAGCTTCCCTACCATGGGGTTGGCTTTTCTGGGTAATAATAGCCAACATTTATAAGGCACTTACTATAAGCCAATCACTCTCCTAGGTGCTTAATAAATATTGCCAATTTAATCTTCACAGAAATCTTGTAAGGTAGACACTAATGCTATTTCTGGTTTATAGATGAAGAAATTGAGCCACAGAATGGTTAACATTCAAGGTCACCCAGCTGATAAGTGGCCCTCTCTCCTTCTGTCTCTGTCTGTCTCTCTCCTCTGCTATGTCCTTGGGTTTGGAGCCAATCATGTTTTCTTTGTGCTTCTGGTCGGAAGAGGCAGCAGCCAGCGGCCGGCCGCTCTGCGGATCCCAGTCTGTGCTCCAGGCGGGCGGGCACTGGAGCCGCTGCTCGGGCTTCTAGCGTCAGCTTCCAAAGCAAACCTCCTCTCAGCTTGGCCACGCCAAATTTTTCTGTGTTCTATATTTGAATACAGTCATTTTTTTTGTTGCTTCTGTCTGAAACTTCACAAAATTACTCCCTTAAATACTACTATCACCCAAAATACCATTTCTTGTCCTAAAATAGCGTCTTACACTCTCACCAGCATTTTTTCTCTTTTTTGTTCTCTTGAGCTGTAAATCCCCAAGAAGTCACAGCATTATAAACTGTGAGAGCATTCTTAGATGTCACCACTCATCTGCTGAGAAGCCACTGGAGCCAGTGGTCGAGAACTGTCCTCGGGGTCACAGGGAGGTGCCAGGGAGGGCGGGCGCAGAACAACGACCTGACCACCATCTGGGCCTCGGTCCTGCATGACTCACGCTGACAGCCAACCCCAGGTCAGATGGGAGGTCCTGCCCGAGGGAACTTGGTCGGCACCCTCCTCACAACTGTGCCCCTTTGCCCTCCACATGCCCCTTCTCCCTCCCCGCTGACATCGCCTGTAGATTGTTTGCCCCCTTGGAGTGAGGCATGGCTCCTCCAAAGAAGGCAGTCAGAGAAACAGAACGGGGGAAACCGTTTTCCAGTGATGCTGCTCCAGGAAAGTTAACTCAGTCAGCACTTTTTATCTGGTATTGCAAATGTTTTTGCTAAGAGCCTCCCAGTGAGTGGTGTGGAAAAAGGCATCACCCACACTGAAGCACGAGGACTCGGAGCTGCCACCTGCCTGGAGCTGGTTTAATTGTTGAGGCTTCTCTGAGCCTCACCTTTTCCTCGGGGTCCATGGGAAGGCTGTGAGAATGCCTCTGGCCACCTCCACTGCCCCAGAGCTGCCCGGGGCCAAGCCTCAGAGAGACATCCCCACGGCACTGAGGAGGCCAGGGGCTGCTGGCCCACAGCTCAGGGACAGCTGTGTGGCCAGGCAGACTCAGGAGAAGTCCCTCATGGGGTTGTGAAGGATTGCCTTCTAACTGTCTCACCAATCGTCACTCCCAGTCTATTCCTCTGTGAGTTAAAAAGTGAGGTGGATAGAACACAGGCAAGAAAATCGGGCAGCAGAGTTCTGTCCAAACCAACATCAAGCCTGCGCATTCCACGCACGCCCCAGCCCTCTATGGCCCAGGTGGAAAGATGGGTCCCAGATCATTGACCCCTGAATGCCATCAAGACTGACCCTGGGGGTGGGTAAGGGCTCAGGGAGAGTTTGGCTGCACTGGGAATCAAGTTCAGTTGAAAGCCACAGAACTGAAATTTTACATGGAGTCTTTTATCAATTTTCCCAAATAGATTATTGTTACATTTCACTAGATACATAACATATACTTACCTTTTGACAGAAAAAGAATATATTTAAATTAGAGTACAAGAAACAACTTTCTGTTAGAGGGAGAGAGACATCACGTTATGGGGTGTGTTCTTGTGGTCTCTAATGATTTTTGTGTGCCCCTCTCGAGGAAGGGGGGAAACTAGTACTGTTCCAGAAAGTGCTATCTGTCTGTGTCGGCTCCAAAAGAAATCAGATTCCATAGAGGCAGTGAACATCCCAATGTCCTCTGCACTTCTCTCCTGTTTTGATGGGGGGATTTCAGAGCCAACCCTATTTGTGGGAGAATTCTTCAGTTCTTTGTTTTACCCCAAACATGTCCATCCACTTAATGAGGGGAAAAAATAAAACCAGCGATGATACACAGAATCCCTTGCTACAACCCTGCTCCTAAGCAAGTCTCATTTGACTTTTTATTTTAAACCACTCAAGTTTTTGCTTTACTGCACATTAGAATCCCCTATAAAATTTTAAATAATCCTGGGCATGGGAACTCAAACATCAACATTTTTTTTTTTTAATTCCAGATGATTCTAAAGTACAACCAAGTTGAGAACCAGTGAGCTGAACTGGTGCTTTGTCTGACTTTAATGTACACCTGGGTCACCTGGGAACCCTTGTAAAGTGGAGATGCTTCAGGAAGGTTGGTGTGGGGCTCCGGGGTCTGTGGTTCCACCAAGTGCCCCAGCAACACCCATGCTGCTGGTCTGTGGACCGACCACACCTTAAACAGACTAAGCCAAGGTGTATTATTTGTCGCCCTCTGATGCCAAGTGATTTGGGGAGGGAAGACGGAAAATATTGAAGGCATCTTAGGCAAGAATGAGCAGAGGAAAGCAAGAAAGCCCCTTTCATGGTAGAACTGCCCCCATCATTTACTGGCTGGCACACCCAAACCAGGTTGGGAAGAAATGATTTCTAAGCTTCCTACATACTCTCTTGTAGCTGGGGTGATGACAATGGCTTAGGGGAGGATCTGGATTCTATCATCAAAAAGGTCCCAGATCATAGGGACCTGGTACCTCATGGGTCCAGTGATTCCCAACCCCAGCTGAATATTAGAGTCACCCCAGGAGAAGTCAAAAAATTCAGATTTCTGGGTCCACTCGCATAGCAGTTCATGCAGCATATTTTTAAATAGTTGATTTAAGTTCAGATGGATTTGGGAACCACTGACCTAGTCCTTCCCCTGCCCCTCACAGACACATTTTATGGAAGAGGAAGCTGGCCCAGATATGGGCTTCTCTGTGATAAAGTTGGCATTTTTCAACTGTGATGACTGAGTAAGAGAGAAAAAAGAGAAAGAAATGTGAGTGATAGGCAGACCTTTGTCCAGGTCACAGCTGTTGGGACCCTGATTCTGGCTAATCTATTCAGGCTAGGTGTCTGCCTTTGCTTTCCTCAGCTGGCATGTTAATTTTATGAGACAGTGGGGACTTACAGCCTGGCCAGCTGGCGGAGAAGGAGGCTTTGTGTAGACCGTCCTTACCATGCTTGGAAGACAGACCTGACACCCCTCTGTGCTGCCCACTCCTCGTGTGGAACAGGGCACTGCCCGGGTCATGGCGGTCCCTCCTTGTACAACCCTCCTGGCATCCCTAGGCCCCTCCAAAGACAGAGAGCAAAGATTTTTAGAGCCTCATGACAAGTCACAGCCCCAGTCTGAGCCTATGAGTAGGACTGCTTCTGCCTGCCTCACGAGGACTTTCCACAGCCCTGTGCTCTGATTTACATGCCTGTGTCTCATCAGGCTATGGGCCAATGAACCACATGGGGGGACCAGCTACTTTCAAGTCTGCTTATATTCAACACCAGCAGCCTAGATGCCCCCACTGCGAAGACCAACTGAAAACTCTGCTTGAGTGGGATTCAGAGATAGTGCCATAATTATCCATGGGTTTTTTTCTAAATGAATACATTTTCCTTTTATTGATGCTTAATTTTTTGTTAAATTAGGCATAGATATTGCATTTTGAGTCATAATCCATATTTACTCATTCATTCATATATGTATTTCCTGAGCATTTACAATGTATCACTAAATACCATATATTTGTATATTTTAATGCCATGATCCTGTTGGGTAGGTATGATTGTCTCTGTTTTACATATAAAAAATCTGGAATTTAGAGATTGTGAGCGACTCAGTCAAGATCACACAACCAAAAAGCCATTTAACTGAGTGTGGAACTCAGTTTCCCGTGGCTCCAAAATACCTTTTTCTTCCCCCAAATCAGATTACCCCCAAGTTTTTCATTTTAGAGACTGAGGAAGGCTGCTAATTGTAACTTTTTATTAAAGGTTTTTTTTTTTTTTATCACAAAGACATGATAAAAGCAAGCCCTGGTGAGGTGGCTCAGCTGATTGGAGCATCATACCATACACCAGAAAGGTTGTGGATTGGATCCCCAGTCAGGGCACATACCTAGGTTGAAGGTTTGAGCCTTGGTTGGGGTACATTCTGGAGGCAATAAGTCTCTCTCTCTCTTCCTTTCTCTCTAAAATCAATAAAATGTAAAAATACATATTCTCGGGTAAAGATTAAAAAAAGAAGACATGATAAAACCAAAGAAACTACTGAAAGTAGTTTCAACACATAACTCAATATTCATCATTTACTGGCACACCCAAACATCAGTAAGCTACAAGTGGTACCTGTCATTTCCTCTGACCCCTCAGTCTACATCAGGTCGCTGTCCACCACAGCACAGCCCCTTTATTTCTTTTTCCTGTGCGTGTCTGCACACCCGTACAACACAACAGATGTGTAGCCTGCACAGGAACTGTGCCATCGCCACCAGTTTAGGGAGGGCAAAGAGTGGGATGACAGAGTTGCCTGCTGCATTACATCCCTTTCTGAAGTATTTGTACTTCCAGGTTACGGCCTATTTCTTTAAATTTTTTTTTATTTTGGAATAGTTTTAGATTTACAGAGCAGTTTCAAAGACAGCGCAGAAAGTTCTTCCCCGGTTCCCCCCAATGTTAACATCTACATCACTGAAGCTAATTGAGATCAGGGCATTTTTTACAGCGGTTGGGATTTCTGTCCCTGTGGAGTGTGGATGACCACTGGTCGTGCAGCCATGCCTTGCGCAAGGAGCCTTGGGGCCTTGACCCCTCTGGGTCTGTTTTCTTAGGATACCAGGGTGACTTCCCAGGATAAACTTCCCAGAGTGTCCTGGGAGGAGTAAATGAGACCTGGTCCATGAAAGCCCCCCGGATGATGCCTGGCACCCTTGTTGACTATGAACATTTGTTACTCACTTTGAAGTAGAACTTTGCATCAGGCTGTGTTGAAAACAGGCTGTATTTAAAACAGGCTGTGTTGAGGGGTCGGGGCTTCCTGTTTCCCTGGTGTCATTGCCCTGTGACCCCGAGCCATACCTTAGCTTGTGTTTATTTCATATACTCTTTGTGCCCGTCTCCCTCCTCTTCTTTTCCCTCGTCCTTCGCCCATAAATCCTGTCTGACTAATTCAGGCCAAGGGCAGTTGTTCTGAACAGAGAAATTGCTTCCTGTTCTGGATTGCATATTTCAAAGTCGTCAGGCAAGCCAGGTGGCCCCAGCCAGGCTGGGGAGGACACCCATGCACAGCCCATGCAGCTTGAATTCTTAAGTGGCAGACAAACGCTAAACCTGGAGAGACGCCAAGGAAGCACAGAGTTAAAACCGTGTCCAAATTGGTCAGGTTAATGGTAGTGAGAGGAAGGTGGGGGGTGGGGTGCGGTGAGATGGGGAAAGAAGGAGAGAAAAGAGACGTAATTAGAAAATTTGGGCTCTTGATGTTTTCCTCTTCCTCCTGCTTTATTTTATGTCCCCTGAGCCGATGCCAAGTTGGCACGCATTTTCAACAGGACACTTGAACATTGGAGAATGAAAATGACACCCTTGAAGTGCACACTTGGTGACAGGCACTGCCTGCATCTGCCGTCACAGATGCCCTGTGAGAGAGGCGCCTCCTCTGGGCACATCTCAGCTCGCCCATCACATCCTAGAAGCTCACAGATGCCTGGAGGGAACATGGTTGCAGGCTGAGCCTGTGTAATGAATGAGCCTTCTCTTTTAGGCATTCTTTCTTGTTTATATCAGTCCATTAAGAAGATTCCACTCAAAATGAGTAGTTGCTAAAACCTTTTAAGAATAATTGTCCATGTTCCTTAATTAGCACAAGAGAACTTGAAATAACATATTTACATGCTATTTTTTCTTTTCTCCTCTTTCTTTCCAGTGAGAACAGAGCTGTTCTTTAATGCCTGCCTTTCCTTGTGTGCCCAGTTTTTAATTGGACCACTCACTGTGTTTTGGGTCTTTGGCTACAAGACCATGTGGGTGGAAGAAGTCAGGTGTCTCCTCCTCAGCCAGACTAAGCAGATGGCCAAGAGCAGAAGGAAAGGCATCTTCCCCATGGGCAGCACTGCTCAGATAGACTGAAAGGAATCACACAGGCCACCTTCAGAAGAAGGGAATAGGAACCAAAGGTTACACACCAGGGTTTTGAAGAGAATTATAGCTAATCTTGAGAATTATCATGTATGGAAAGTTCTGGAAGTCTAGGGTTTTTTTTTTTTTCCATATTACATATAGTTTGAAATAAGTCAAGATTTGTCATAACCAAGATGTTTCTAGCTGCTACCTGCTGAAATGAGGGTTGACCTATCTTCAAAAATGAGAGAAAGAAAACATAGATGTTTCTTGACACATCTAATCACCACTATGTAGGAAAGGGCTTTGCGCTTGTAAATTGCAAAATAACGATTTTGTGTCTGCTTCTTCTATTCCTTCTGGGCAGATGCAAATTCTTATAGATGGGATCTCCTATCTCCACTCTTCTCCTTCCTTCCCCTTTTATCTCCTTGTCCCCTCCTCTTGCCCTTTCTCCTCTGCAGAGTCCAGACTTCTAAAGAGAAGAGTGAAAAGAAAGGAAAGAGCGTTCAAGGGTCAAGTTTTTTTTTTAATAAATAAATCTATTGGTTCTATTTCTCTGAAGAACCCTAACACAGTTTTTGGTGTTTTGATGAGATTAGTATTTCATGGTGGGCTCAGTAAAGTAGATGTAGACGCCCAACCCATTAAAGGCCTGAAGAGAACAAAAGGAGGACGATGGAGGAATCTGTTGCTTTTCTCCTTGCTTCACTGAGTGAGGACATGTCCTCTAATCTTCCTCCCTTGAACATCCGCTCCCCTTGTTCTTGGGCCTTCAGATTGGGACTGCGTCACTTCTCCTGCTTTCTGGTCTCCAGCTGACAGAGGGCAGATCCTGGGGCTTTTCAACCTTCACAATCATGGAGCCAATTTCTCGTGATGAATCTCCATATAATACATCTCTCACTGGTTCTCCTTCTCTGGAGGACCCTGATTAATGCAGGTCCTTTTCGGAACTAAAGTAAAAATGTTGCAGATCAGACTGCCTCTGTTTGCCCAGCCCAGAGAGTTTGCTGACTTTCTGTTGCCCAGCTCGCCATGCCACATAGAAGCTATCAAAATCTCATCTTCTTCAGTGTTTCACTCCCACCATTTTTTTTTAATTCTTAATTTCTGGTTTAAAAGGAGCATGTTTAAAATTCCTCTTTATACAACTGTATTTAAGTGAAACCTTATCTTTTTCATAACATAGAGGAAGGACACTCTTTTGCTTCCCTCAAGCACAGGGGGCAATTAATTTCATTTCAACTCTGTAAAATGAAAGGGTTTTAGTAGATGTTTTAAAAGTTCCTTCCAGGCCTTTCTTCAATCAACCTGAGTCCTGGCTTCTTCTACTCACAGGTACTCAAGACTTAGTACAAAATGGTGGCAACCTTGGCTACTTAAGGCTGCTGGCGGCACAATGGGTGTGGGCATTTAACACTCGATGCTGTCTATTAACACCACTTCCTGAGACCCTTCAAGGGGAACCTTCACTTTTAAAACAAAAGATTTGAGTCCACCACGTCCCATGCAGAAGACCTTGGTACAGCTCTTTGTGGATTATCTCTGCAGCTTAACAGAATGTAGAAACCACTCTAGGAGCTTAAAAAAATAAGTCAGCATGGATAAGCTTTGAAGACATTGTGCTAAACAGAATAAGCCAAGATGAATACTGTGTGACTCTGCCTATATGAGATTCCCAGAGCAGTCAAACTTGATAGACAGAGGTGGGAATGGTGGGTGCCAGGGCTGGGGACAGGGCAAAGGAGGCGCTGTTGGATGTGCAGCTTCAGTTTGGGAAGATGGAAAAGCTCTGGGGGTGGGCAGCAGTCGTCACGGCTGTGTGAGCGTACTTGACGCCACTGAACTTGTGCTTAGCAAGGATTGAAATGGTAAATTCTATGTTATATATATTTTACCACAATAAAAACAATAGATGAGGTAATCAAAAAGATTCTTATTGTTTACTTACATGTGTTTGTTAAAAATTAAATACAGAGAAGTATAAAAATCAAAATAAAATAACACAATATTCACAGGACAGATTTAACTATAATTATGATTTCTATCCAATCCTATACATATATAGATTTATCATGTGCATAGATAAAGTCAAATACTTGAGTTCATACTGTATAAGCAGTTATTTATTCATTTTATTTTATTTTTACTTTGTGTTATACTATGAGAATTTTCCAATTACAGTTATTTGTAAACATAATTGTAATGGCTGCATACTAGTTCATGCTGTAATTTATTTTTGCATATTTAGCTTTCTCCAGTTTCTAAGTTTTGTGAATAGCATTAAAGCAGTCATACTAACCTGCCCTTGTCTGCCTCTCGTTATTTCCTTAGGGCAGGTTTCTAGAAACAGAGTTACTGGGTCAAAGGACAGGTTATATATTTATAAAACCTTTTTACTATTTGTGTGTGTGTGTGTGTGTGTGTTTGACCTAGTTTCAAAAGCCTTTTAACTCTTCTTCATTCCTTTGGGGACAGCTTTAAGTGCCTGGAATCTTCACTCCCTGTTGGTTGTTGCTGACTGAGGCGTGTTCAGTTTCCTGGCCCCTGACAACTGCCTTTAGGGAAGATGTATTTGAACTCTGATCACCCCTTAGCCCAAACCTGGATGTCTGAGCAAAGGAGGTCTGTTGGGCAAACTCAGTTAGGCAGTGTCTGAGGTTTTGCTTGTGTAAATGCAGCTTTTATCACACAAGAAGGTTAAACTTAAGCTCTCCTCCAGCTCAACTGACTCAGCTCAGCCCTGGCTGCCCACTAAGGCATGAGACATACTTTCTGCTATGAAGGAACAAGAAGAGTGAAAGCTTGCTAAGCTTCCTTGGCTGCTGGTACACAAGTGGTTAAATGTAGCCTGGACAAGACTGACTTTTGGACTTCCCTGCACTATGTCACTTACTCTTGTGTAACACACTCTGACCCACACCAGGTGGGGAAACCATAGACTTCTGATTGCAGGCAAGTTTCCCTTTCAAACGTCCTTCCTGGGCCTTTGCAGCAGGGTCTGCTGACCTTTTTTTGCTGTGTCTGCCCCACTTCTCCTGCATAGCTCCCTTCCACTCTTCTGATCTCCACTCAGACGCGGTTTCATCACGGAAGCTTTTGCCATCCTGTCAGACTAGCTCAACACCCCTAATGTGCTTTTTTCTACATCGCTTTTTAACAATTTGTAATACTAATTTGGGTAATCATTTGACTCATGTATCATTTCATGTTTTCATTCAACCAATTTTTTTAAGTGCCTGTGTGTGCCAGGAACTGTACTATTTGCTGGGATTATAGGAGTGAGCATAACAGACTTGCTTCTTTTCCTTGTTAAGTTCATAGTCCAGTGGGAAATCAACAGATTAAAATCTGATTACAGATCAGATTTTGTAAGGGAATGCTATAAAAGGAATAAAGCAGGTGCCACGACAAGGATTGGCGGAGGGTCCATTCAGGCAGTGATCACGAAAGCCATCTTAAGGACTGGAAGAGTGACAGGAACCAACTGTGCAGAGAACTAAAAAGAAAGAGATACAAAACAGCCAAGAAATATGTAAAAGTATAAAAAACAGGCTGTTGGGTTTGAAGAACTGAAGGGCATGGAGAAAGTGTTGTGTGTTAGCAAACAGGGATACTAGGTGGGGAAAATAGGTGGCCAGGGCCAGAGGGGGCAGCAGGAGAGAGACACAGAATCATGCCTAAAGTAGCGAAGATGCAGCAAAATAACCACTGGAGTTGATAGCATGGAAGTCGGTAGTGACCTTAACAATGTTTTCCAGCAGCATCCAGATTGCAGTGGGTTGAGGAGCAAATGGATGGTGAGGAATTAGGAAGTATGTGTGTAAGAAGAGAAGTTTGGTCTGTGCTGGGGAATAGAAAAGTTTTGGTGAATGGAATGAGATAAGAAGGGCCAAGGGAGAAATTGAATTGGTTTTCTTGATTTTCTTTCCTTTTTGAGGGGGGTGGGGGGTGGGAGATAGCAGAGAATGTTTATGGTTCAATAGGGAGAGAGACAGTGTCAATGCTCAGAGAGGCAATAGATGGAAAGCTACATCCTTGAGAAGATGGGATGGTATCCAGAAAAGATAAAGAGATAGGAATTTTATAGGAGGAGAGCCACTTTATCATTTTTTAATCCTCACCTGAGGGTATATTTATTGATTTTTAGAGAGGAAGAGAGAGACACACACAGAGAGAGAAACATTGATGTGAGTGAGAAAGATTGACCAGTTGCCTCCCATATTCGCCCCCACCGGGAATCAAACCTGCGGCAGTATGTGCCCTGACTGGGTATCAAACCCTGAACGCTTCGGTGTACGGGATGATGCTCCAATCAAATTATCCACCCAGCCAGGACCACTTTATCAATTTACTTTAACACTTTATTGTGTAAATTTTCACACATATAAAAGTTGAGAGAAAAGTATAATAAAACTCCAGGAGCCTATCACCCCAGCTTCAACATGTGGCCAATGGCATTTCATCTATAATCCCACCAGTTTATTACCCCCTTCCCTGATTATTTTGAAACAAATTCAAGACACTATAAGTTTTCATCCATAAAAACCTCAGTAGTATCCCTAAAAGCAATGGCTTTTTAAAAATCAGAACAAAACTATTGAGGAATAGAATGAAGAAATATATCTGAAGACTATAGACAAGCTGCTAAATTACTAATATCAGGTTGGTTGTGGTATCAGAAAATGATTCTATTTTTGTTCTAACTAGTCTAAGAACTTAAACTTTTGAACTTTCCAGTCCTGCATCAGTACCCAGATCTACATCGACCCCCTAATGACCAAGGAGAGAATGTTCACAGATCCAGACTGTCTGGAATTTGTTAGCCAGACTGCCTGACATCCAGTGTCCAGGCTGTTACAGAACGGACCGGTGAGGGGGAAGATATACTATTACCAAATGGACCCCTCCTTCTCCTGGGGGCCCCCCTGTACTAGGTTTGCCTTGCCTGCCGGCAGGGAATTATAGCTCTCAATGCCAGAGATTGGTGAAAAGGAAAGGAACTATTTATTGAAAAGTTATCCAAACTTAGAGTAATGACTTAAAGTCTTTGTTTAGAAATCCCAAAGTCTCTTAAAACACCCACAAACACACAAAGTCCTTCCTTTTCCCGTCTTCCCAGTCCGGGGTACCATATCTCAGGAAAAGAAATAGAAGTCCATGGCTCAGGTAGCCCCCCATTCTTCCCAATAGTCCGTGCTCAGCTGGCAGGTCCCCCGTGGTTCCCAGAACCTTCAGCTGTGTTGCCGCCATGATCTCCAGTTCTTAATCCAAACCCATGTGGCACCTTCTCACAGCCCACCAGCAGGAGTCCTTTCACCCCTTTCCTTCCCTGCAAGGTCTTTCCCATGTCCTAAGCCACATGGCAAAAGGACACCCAAAGATACGTGGTTCTCCCTGCATGGATGCAGCACCTGGGTTTAGATCTCCACACCAACCTTCCTCTGCACCCCCCTTTCCGATTCCTCCCACCATCAGTTATACCTGCCAGAATTCCATATTCTTCCAGCTTTACTGGGCTGCCATAGTAAGTCTGGGCAGGTGTGGCCCGGTAGCATGGAGCCAATCTCCAAGCTCTAATACAGACGCTGCAACCAGGGGGAGTTGCCTCCTAGTTACATCATGGGCCGAAGTCACTCCCATCCCCCTGGCTCAAAGCATGGCCACAGCCATTTAACACATCAAGGAAACCAGTTAAAGGTTATAGACATGTTAAATGACCACGCCTGAGGTTATTTGCAAAACTGTTGCTGTACAAAACAACTCTCAATGGCCGTGCTCCATGCGTCCCATCCCTCAGTTCAGACTTGTGGGAGTGAGGACATCCTCTACTTTTAATATTTCCTGGACACCCTGAGTTCTGGACCCCATTACATATTCTACTTTGGGGGGCCCCGTGGCTGCACCCTGTTACAAGATCACAGGTCATCCAGAGGTTTATTATCTCGGAACAATCAAGAGACTAAGAAAGCAGGACTGATTGCTCTCAAGAATGTACTTTTTACCACAAGAACCTCCAGCTTCCCACCCCCACCCTTCTTTGGAACACTCTGAGTAGTACCTAGTTGTGTTTCTGGTTTGCAAACCCAAGGACCTCGAATAAATCTTTTTTATTTCTAGCCAAAACCTCCAGACTCATTTGGAGTTTGTTCAACACTACCATTACACTGAAAAATCAGTGATTCCTTAACATCATGAAATATCCAGTCAGTTTTCAAATTTCCCTGATTGTCTCTTCTATGTTTTTATTTTTCACAGCTGGTTTGTTCAAATCAAAACCAAAACAAAGTTCACACGTTGAATTTGGTCCATATGCTTTGTAAAGTCTCTTTTGTTCTACAGGTTCCCCTTCCTTTATTTTCCCCTTAACATCTGTTAAGAAACTAGGTCTTTTTTCCTATAGAATTTCTCACATTTTGGATTTCGCTGATTGCTTACCCAAGGTGCCATTTAACACATTCTCACTTGTAAATCCTCTAAACTGTAGTTCACCTCTTACATCTAAAGGCTTATTCAGATTTGGGGCTGATCTTTTTGAGGGGGGAGAGGCAGGATCCCCTCACAGCAGGGGCTGTGCCCTCCTGTTGCATCACACCAGGAGGCACCATTATGTCCGGTTTCCTGTGCCTTGTGATGCTAAGATTAGTCAGTGGGTTTGGTGTTGTCAGCCCGCTCCATTCACTACGAGGGGGGACCCCAAAGCCCCAGAATTTATTTGTAAAAATTGTGTATTTATTCTTACATGTTTAAACTTTAGTCACCTTCAAAGTACTCTCCATTTGATGCAATACACCTATCGAAACATTTTTTCCTCAGCTCAAAACTGTTTTTGAACTCATTGATTTTGATGCTTTTTAGTGCTTCTGCTGTTTTTTTGTTTCACCTCTTTCACATCAGCAAAACATTTCCCTCTGAGGACTTTTTTCATCTGGAGAAACAAAAAAAGTCTCTTGGGGCGAGATCAGGTGAATAGGGAGGGTGGAACACGGGGGTCATGCCATTTTTCATCAAAAACTGCTGAACCCTCCCTGCCGTGTGGGCAGATGTGTTATCATGAAATGGGCAAATGTGTTGAAAGAGTCTTAAAAAAATACACTGAAGCCAAATGCAGTCTCTCACAACGCCAGCTGGTACACTGATACAGATGGGTTCCTAGGACACTCACCTAGTGGGCAAAGCCTGAACTACAAGGGACCCACCCTCCAGAAGATAATTTCATTTTTGGGGGTGTCTCCCCTCATATAATGTTCCTTACTAGGTTTTGCTTAATGGTTTAATGGTTACTGATGGCCACTGTCTAGGTCCATTATTTCATTAAGAATTACCAAATGATGTTATTCTCATTCAATCATTCTGTTATGGGTCGAATTATACCCACCCCCCCACCCCCCCCACCCCCCCACCCCCCCACCCCCCCCCACCCCCCCACCCCCCCGCCAAATTAATATGTTGAAACCTTAATCCCAAGTATCTCAGAATGGGACCTTATTTGGAAATAGGGTCATTGCAGGTAGAATTAGTGAAGATGAGGTCATACTAGACTAGGATGAGACCCTTATCCAATGTGACTGGTGTTCTCACAGAAAAGGGAAATTTGGACACAGAGACAGACGTGCACACAGGGAAAGCACCACGTGAAGACCGGGTCATGCTGCCTCCAGCCACGGGACTACCAGACGCTGGGAGAGGCCAGGGACAGATCTGCCCCTAGAGCCTTCTGAGGGAGCACGGCCCTGCTGACACCTTGGTCTTCCAGATTCCAGACCCAGGAGACAATAAACTTCTATTGTTTAAGGTACTTAGATTGTGGCTCTTTGTTACAGCCCTAGGAAACTAGTACACATTGCTTCAGATTTTGATGAGAGTTCTTGAAGGGAGAGGAAAGGACTTCTCTTCATCAAGTATTTGGTTATCCTGGGGTACAGTTCATACAGGAAATGCAGGATTTATGCTTGGTTCTTTCTTTGGATTTACCAATTTTTAGAATATTGAATGGCTCCTTGGCATCTTTCAAAGGTGACCAGTGAAGTTCATAAATTCAGTATTATTATAAACTATAGATCTAAATATAGTTGATATGTCATAATCCATTGCAGTTACTAATCCTTTCAATATTCAAATTGCCCCACTTTTGGCCAGAAACAGTTCTTTCCAGATGACTTCTGAATCCTTTGGAAGAATTTCCGATAGTTTGATGGCTTTCTTGCTTTTTCATATAGTAAGATATTCCTGGTTTATCTTGCCCCAGACCTACCATTTCTCCATGGGCCTGTGGTTCTTTCTAGTGGGAAGTGACAGTTAGAGGTCACAATCTGGCTGTTGGGGGTACTCATTGTTACCAAGTTGATTACTGTTTCTAGTCCTTTTCAGTGGACAAAGCTAGAAAAAAATTTTAGGACAAAATATATTATAACTTTATAATACTTATTTCTTTGACACCAAAAATCGTAGTTCTTACTCATTAACTTTATTCTAATAAATTATTTGGTTTATCTTACTATCTGTTTCTGTGTTATATTTTTATAAATATGTATATATATTGTTAAAATACAGAATAGGCTTTATATGTATGATAACTTCAAAATAACAACACCAATACTATTACCAATAATTTTATATTGTTGGAAACAGTTTAAGTTTTCTCTGCAACCCTCTTAGTCTTTGGGACATACAGATGGTGTTCCCCAGCTTATGATGATTTGACTTGAGATATTTCAACTTTATGATGGTGGGAAAGCAATATGCATTTAGTAGAAGCCGTACTTCAAGTTTTGAACTTGATCTTTTCCCAGCCTAATGATATGTGGTGAGATACTCGTGACGCTGTGCAAGGACAACGAGCCACAGTTCCCCTCAGACGTGAGGGTAAAGAACCGGTACTCTACAGTAGACTGTGTGCACAGTGTTTTTTGATACTGTGTTCTGAGCTTATTTGAGGTAGGCTAGGATAAGCTCTGATGCTCCTCAGTAGGTTAGGTGTATTAAATGCATTTTTAACTTACAGTATTTTCAACTTATAATGGCTTATCAGGACATAACCCCAGCGTAATCTGAGGAGCACCTGAATAGATATCCTGCAAAAGATGCACGATCTAATTACTAGCTTTTCAAGTCATCTGAAATAATTTCTCTACATGTGCTTAAGCCACTACATTTATATACATTTGCATTGTTTTATTTTTCTTTCAACATTTTTGGGAAGTATAGTTTTCTTTTATTAACTGATAAACCTTTTATTTCACTTTTGAATTTTTACACATTTCCTGATCATTCCGTGTAAGGTAGAAATGAGAACTGTTTAAAAGATGTACACAAATCTAGTACATCTGGATTTTCGTTTTTGCTATACAGTTTTCACAACCATGGGTGTGCTTGCTAGGCAATATAACCACCACAGCTGCAAACATGAGGCCAAATACTGGTAAGGAAAAACAAAGCAAGAAAGAGCCACCAGATATACAGACAGGCTCGTTCCACATTCAGCACTGCATTTTCAAATGCCAAGTATTTAACTGCACATTTTTGTTCAGCTAGAAAGGAAGGATATTTTTTTCTTTTTTTGGTTTGTTTCCATCAGTGCATGAATGTTTTTTTCTCATTTCAGCAGATGGACAAACAGGTGGACACTACAGCTGTGTGGAATGTTAAAGAGAGAGGGGAGATACTGCGACACTGGTAGGCTCGGGTACTCTGGGTTCCCCGTGCAACTTCCCTGCATTACAGGGCCTTGTTTAAACACATCTGTGAACTTGGCTGGATGAGTCCAGTTGGGAGACCTGGTGACAGGTACTAACAAGCATTATCAGGGCTGGCTGTAATGCAGGAAGAATCACAGATATTTAAAAATGCTTTGTGGTTCATTTCTTGGTGTGACTGAACAGCAGTAACCGAGCTGAGTACTGGAAGAAGACAGAGCTGTGGTGCTAGAAGCTCTTCTTGACTCTTTGAAGCGGGCCTGCTCACCAAAGTGCTCCCCAGTTTCACTTCTTATCCCCTCCAGGCCCGCTATCCCTGCCCATAGAGTATTAAACCATGAACAAAAGACAAATAAAGATAGACTTCCAAGAGAAAAAAAGGTAAAGAAGCAGAAGGACCTAAATTTAAAGAGGGGTTGGGAGGAGAAAGCAACAACCAAAAAGAGGAGTGTGAAAGAGTGTTTAGATTTCAAAGTTTAAAAGCCCCAAGCTAGGAAGAACCTAGACTGATCCTCATATGAAAGGCAACCTCTGCAAAACATTATTCTTCAAGGTACCCAGGAGATAGATAAGGCCCTTCATAAGATACATGGCTTTCTTTCTTCTTTAGTTCATGGTTGAAAGAAAAAGAGATTCCACGACGAAAGCACAAGTCACAGATCGGTGTCTTTGTTATAGGTCAGGGTTTTAGTCACAAGTGTTATATGATTATATGAGCACTGGACCTTCTCATGGTGTTATAACCAGTTATCTGCCACAAAGAATTTCAATTTTAGACTTTGAGTTTCCTCAGAGGAAGACACTGAACATCTGAGGTCATGAACTTTTGAGTGGCAATGGCCCGAACTTGGTCAAGTGTCTATAAGCCCTGAACAACAGGCAGACTTGTGATCAAACACAAATACGAAATAATAGGTGTCTCCCGCCAAGTCCCGGCATCACAATACAATCTCTATAATTTTCTCTCCTTTTTGAAATCCTTACCCAAGGACATGTTTCTTGATTTTAGAGGGAGAGAAGAAGGGAGAGAGAGAGAAACATCGATCGGTGGCCTCCCACACGTGCCCCAACTGGAGGTCGAACCTTCAACCTTTTGGTGCAGGGAGCAGCACTCCACCCAACTGTGCCACCCAGCCAGGGCTCGGTAACTTTCTGTACAACTTTACAATGGACCTGTATTTCAGTGACTGTTTTCATATCAGATTAAAGTTTTTCAACAGTTATAGATCATTGAGGTCTATTTTTTCTCTACCACTAAGAGTTCTGCTGAGTTACAAAACCCCATTATCACAGTGGTCAGTTTTTTTGAAAAAATTAAACACCCAGTAATCCTGTCAATGTTAAGAAGAAAAACCTCAGGCTGCCATGGCATTTAGTGACCGAATTAAGTTTGGGATACAAATACCAGCTATTTAGCCCATAGACCACTTTTGCTAGGCTGAGGCTGTGAAAAATCAAAAAGTTGACATACAATTCTTTTTTTTAATTGCTCAAAGGGATATATGTGGAAGGTACAGAGTGACCTTGAACAGATCAGAAAACACGAGAGATATTGGTGCTCTCCCTGCCCTGCTTCTCCTTCGTTTTCCTGGTGTTCCACACCCACAGAGGGAGATCTCCCTATGCAACTGCACGCCCAGCATGCTGTCTGTGTATGACTCTCCATTCATTGTTTTCAATTCAGCCATTGCTCATCCAATGCTGTTTTTGCCACCGTGCTGCCTTCTCAGGAGTGTTTGGAACTCCATAGTAAAAGACTGAGAAACTCAGTGCCAGGCCAAGTTGAACTGGGTGTGGAAGCTGCATTTTTTTCTTGCTAATTTTCAATATTTCCTGGTAAGCCTGCCAAGACTTTGCCACAGTGGTTTGCTTACTGTCTCCAGATGCCACCTCAGAATGACATCTAAAATAATCTCCTTTCATTTTCAAGTTGAACACCTCACTTTCTGCTTGTGCGGCATCGGGACGGAGGTAGTTGTCCAACGCCTCCAGAACATCTTTGCAACTGTCCCGCAGTTCTCACGGTGCTCAGCCCACCTGCTGCTGCTTTTCTTTCCTCCGTTTTCAGTTCAGTCAGTGCTGGAGAGGACACGCCAGGAGGGGCGTTCTTGCAGGCTACGGAGCACAGGTCTCTCTCTTCCCCGGAGTGTTCGTGTCCCTGTTCCGTGCCTGCTTTCCTGGCTGCGCCCGCATCATCATAGCGCTCAGCCTGCTCAGGAGTCTGGCATTCTGTACCAGCTCCCTTTTACCCGCTGTCAATCTTGTGGGAGGACTGCAGGGCAAGGGGTCAACTTCCCGCCCAGGCCCACTCCGGGGTCAGCGCGGCGTGGCTGCAGCTCCACTTCCGCTTATAGTTTTCTTTTTTGATTAAATTTTGTCTTATAAGACGTTCAGATGGCACCAAAGCCTAATCTATAAAATAAAGTCCATTCAGATAATCCACCTTATATTGTCTTCCTCATCGCCTGTTCCTTCCCTCCCAAATAGGTAACAATTTTTATTAGTTTTGGTCTCTCCTTACATTAGACATGTTAAATAGTAAGTATATGTACATTTCTCCCATGTTTTAAGATGTAATGTATCATGCTACCCCCATTATTCTTCAGTTTGCTTTTTTCTAACAATATATGTTAATGATCTCTATAGTAGGATGTAGCAGCGGTCCTCATTTTTGTTGATTTATTTATTTTATTTTATTTTTTATAATGCATGGTTCTCCATTGTATGGATTTGACTAAGCCAAGGTTTCTTCAACTAGTCCCGCAGTGGTGAACACTGGCGTTGTTTTTCTAGTCTTCAGATATCACAACAAGTACCGTGACAAATACTTTTGTACATAAATCTTATTTTATTTTTGCCGGCCTATCTTAAACAGATTTTGCCAGGAATAGAATTGCGAGGTCAAAGGGCTAAATGCAAATGTCATTTAGTTGAACGCTGCCAAGTCCCATCCCTACCCCCCACCCTGCAGGAATGTGACCAGTCTGCATTCACGGCAGCAACACCTGGGAATGCCTGTTGTCCCACAGCCTCCCCTGCAGAGCATTTGTCAACCCTCTGATGTTCGTCAATAGATGAAATGTTTGCAACAGGTGAAAGTGGTATTTTATTTATGTCTAATTTCCACTTTTCTTACTCATTTCACTAGTTTTAAAGGGAGAACACAGGTAGAAATGTGAGAATTTTATAGATTTGGTGGGAAATAGATGTTTGTCCCTGTGGAGTCTATGTTCCATGAAGGTAGGACAGTGGCTGTTTTTCTCACTTCTTGTACTTCCAGTGCTGAGCCCAGTGTCTGACATGAATGTGGCACTCACCAATGTATAATAAAATGAATGAATTAAAGGATGAATAAAAGACGGAAACTACCCTTTTTGCCCATTTCATAACTGCACTGAGATATGTTCAACCCTTTACCTTCCCTCTTCCTCTTACTTGTCTCCAATCTCAGACCTGTAAGTAAGAAAGCCATTTGGAAGTCTAAATTATAATTGTGAGTTTTAAAAAGAAGAGGAAGAAGTCAAAGCATGGGCTTGCCTAATGCCATGTCCATATTGTTAACAAGTTGTGCCCATGTAGGTAAGAGGCGGGAGTGAAGTACAGTGAGAAAACATTGACAGATACTGGGAAGACTAGCTTAGCCAAGTGAGCCTTAGCGCTGAAATGATGAATTGCTTGTTTAAGAACAATCTCCTTGCCATTCACAGACTCTTCTAGTTGATAGTGCTCCTTGACTCTAGCTCCCCAGTTAAGGCCAGAGTTCCATGCAGCATTCCTGATGTTTATCCAGCCTCTGCTTGGCCATCTCAGAGAACAAGGAGCAGTCCTTGCTACTTTGGAGTGGACTAAGTTTAAAGGTTCTTTGACATACAGTTCTACAGATAAAATATCATATTTTACTGGTGTATAATGCACACCCACGTTTTGGGCCCAAACTTTCAGGAAAAAAATCTTTCATTTTAATTTTTTAATTCAAGTTTTATTTATTTATATTTAGAAACAAAACAGATTATCATATTCCGGGGTATTATTTTGCATACAGATATCGTTATTGCTTTTTGGAGTTACACTTTTAACACATAAGCATAAGTAAAAGAATTAAAGACATTTATATAGATACAGAATTAGTATTACCCATGTATAATGCACATCCTTATTTTTCCCTCCAAAATTTGGACAAAAAAGTGCACATAATACATGGCAAAATACAGTAGCTATCCTGCCATTTATATGTTATCATCCCCCACCCACCCAAACAATTTCAATTGCCTTTACTCTTTCTTTAAATGACATGAGCCTTCATATGGAAACTCACTCTTAGATGACTTCCCAGCTAGACATCATCCACACATTCAAAGTTATATTCCCTACGTCAACATTAAAAATTTCCACTTAATGAAAAAGTCATAGACACAGTATAAAGACAAATGACAACTCAGGACAATATATTTAAAGTGTCTAAACCTGACATGGTTCAAATATAGAAATTATACAGGGAAATTTTACAAATTAATTTTTTAAAAAAACAATAGGTAAATGGGCAAAAAAATGATGAATAGGTGATTCACAAAAGAGGAAAGCCAAATGATAAGCAAATAAAGAAATGCTGTTACTCCTTTAATTACAAATATAAAATAAAAACTATAATAAGCTATGACTTTATCCCCACTGAACTGCAAGTTGGATGACAGCAGGTCATGGCTGGGCTGAGGGGATACAGGACCCTCCTGTGATGCTGGCGGGAGTGCCAATGAGGGCAGCCCTTACTTAGAGCCACCCAGCAGTTCTTGGTCAAATTCACTTACCCTAGACCCAGAAGTCCATTCTGGGAATGCCTCCAGAGAAACTCTCACACTGGTCTCTGAGGGAAGATACGTGAAGATCCTTGTCATAGCCTTGACTGGAGGCACTCCCTCACCGAGGGGAGTAGAGAAATAAAGGGTGGTATGGAATACTATGAAGCAGTGAGAAGCTATGAAGCAGAAATACAATTGATTCTTATTAATTGCAGTCATTCTGTTCTATAAAGTCATAGAAATTACTGAATTAGGGAATATTGGACCATTGCTCCCAGGGGAAGAAGATATAGGATTAGGTTCCTACAAGTCCCTGGTCACAACATTTTTGTCGAATCATCAATATGTACCCTTATGTTATGTGTTTTTTCATTTAAGACACCTATTCAATCTGTATTGTTGAGCCATTAACATGGAACTCATTGCCAACAGCACTGTAACACATGCCTGAAGGAAGCTCATCTAGCAGGTTTTACTGGAAGGCACATGGCAGACTATGTACACTTAGGAACACAAGACAGCACTTCAGCACCAAGCCTTGGGTGTCATTTTAAACAGCTGCAAAATGGTCGCTTATTTATCATCCGAGAACTGGAACAAGAAAGCAGAGTGTTACCTTGGTCCTTCTCAGTTGACAACACACGAGTAGTTACTCAAATTTATCACTGCTCTGAGTAAGTATGTGAATGACAACAAAGGCTCCTTGAGTATTGATTTGGAGGTCATACATAAATTTTAGTGAGTGGATGAATTTGCAAATACAGAATCCACAAATAATGAGGGTTGGTTATACACTCAACAACCTGGTTAGTTCTCACCACTTAGAACTGAAGGAAGAAAGCAAGAAAGAGAATCAGATACTAGTACGACACTGCTTATGTGAAAGTGTAGACAAAGCAGCAACCCTTGCTCTTCAAGAACTCATACAAATCAAAGAAAACACATTAAACCCATTCCAATGATTGCCTCCTGGGTGAGGGAAAACAAGAGGAGGAAATAAAGAATCAGCAAACAAGGAGAGGCAGCAGGGCCAGGAACTGAGTGTGATTAACTCACTGCTCTCCGCAAGTGCCCTTCCCTTTGCGCCACCTTCACTCCCAGCACTCCTCTCGCAGCTCCCACGGAGACCTGGAATTCCCACTTTGGTTCATCAGCTTAACAATAGCCCACAGCTATCGGACCAACTTCACTTTATGGACTTTTCAAAAAGAATTTGAGGCCACTGTCTATTAAGGCTGAATGTGTTTGCTGAGATAACAAAGATATGTATATATGAATGAGAAAATTAATGGGTAATTTCTAGACCTTTTCTATCACATTCTGATCTGCTCAAGATAAGTCCCAGTATTACAAAGGGTGGGGTTTGGGGCAGCCGTGTTGAGCACAAGAAGTTCTTCTGCCCTTTGAATGAGGCACTCCCAGCTGATATACAAACAAGCATTGCATTTGCTTTTGGACTATTACTGATGATATGTATTCAGTTTGTCATAAACCAGACCTTCCTTATCTTTTTCACATGAACCACATTGTTATTGTGCATTTGAGTGGCTGACATTTTTTAACCTGCTGGATATTGATCTTTTAGACAGATGGATAGGCAGGTAGATAGATAGATAGATAGATAGACAGATAGACAGACAATAGATAAATGATAGATAAGATGGATGATAAAGGGATAAATAAATAGATGGATGATGGATGGATGGGTGAATGGGTAGATAGACAGACTGATTGAACTTAAAACCATCATTCAGAATATTAAATTAGTTTAAATCTTGTTGGTACCCTCTGACATTTGGCCCTTCCTCCCAGGTCTGTGTCACCTAAAAGTTGGTAAGAAAGTCCAGGATGACAAAACAGCCTTGCTACAGGCCACATCTTGCATTTAAGAATGCCTGTCTCTGTAGAGAGGAATGCCAATCTTCTGTTACTATGACTGAATTTCCCTTTCTCTGTTTCTCACATGTATCCTAAAGGGATCAAGAAAACTTTGTAAAATAACCCCACCTCCAGAAATTCAGATGTGCTTTCTTTTCATGAAATCCTTGGATCTACCAGCATGATTTTGCATCATTAAACCATGGACTTGGAAACATATGTTAGATGTTGTACAACTCAGTACTTCACTGATGGGAAAATAGAAGATGAGAGTACCCACATGAGTACTCTCAATGAATACTTACACAAGTCCCCACAGGAATATTCACGACAAGTACTAAGGGTACCTGCCCAAGTCCTCACACGAGTGCTCAGACGTCTAGGGCAGGGAGGTAGTCAGTGACAGCTTCTTGACTCAAAGCCTAAGCTCCTGATTCCACACACAAGGAGGTTTACAAAATGTGCTGCCACTTCAAGAGAGACCATGATTACTCCTAGTCACCGCCCCTTACTTTTGCTCACATCTGTTACATAAATCCACTCTGGGACACTATCAGGCTTCATGTGACACTGAGAGAGCTGAAGCCCAGGGAACGAACATCAAGGGCTTTAACTAAGTGAAGTCTCTGGACTAGACATATTATTTTTCAGGATAGAAAACAACTCATCTGTATGATCCTGTAAACATGGGGGACAGTCTTTTTGGAAAGTCTGAGAATGATTTCTGGAGAGATTAAAATTGAGTGGACTTCTTTGAGGAATGGGAAAGATTTTGATAGAGAGAAAGAAAGTCCTTTAAAATTGGGGAAATTAGAGCAGCAGTACAACACTGAGAATGTATGTTCAGGACAAGTACAAGGGGCAAAAGGATGATATTGGCTCACCTGACTGGAAAGGCCAGGGCTCTATCAGGACAGCTAGATCCAGAGACTCTAAAGATATTGCAGGCATGTTTCTTCCCGTCTCTCAGCTCTGCTTAGCTGCCATGTCCTTCCTCAGGAAGGCTCTCCCAGAGATGGGTAACAACTATCATGAGTCTGGTAGGGATAGAGTGATTTTGTTTTTGTTTTTGGGGGTTTTTGCTAATAATTCCAGAATGGTCCCAGGAAGGGCTCTCAATGGCCCCCTGAATAGGCTTGCCAGATTAGTTAATAAAAATACAGAAAGGCCCATTAAATTGGAATTTAAGATAAACAATGAATAATTTCTTAGTATGAGTATATTCCATATAATTTGGAGGACATATACAAGAAATTATTTACCTAAAATCCAAATTTAACTTTGAATCAAATTAAGTAAGCATTCTATAATTTGTCTGGAAACCCTATCTCTTCACCAGTCCATGTGGCCAGGCACATGAAGAGCGTATTTGGTCCACTTTGGGACATGTGTCCACACTGTGGATCCCAGGAGTGGGGTGTCCCCATCCCAGTCCCCAATCCCATGGACTGGGAGTAGAGAATGGTCACTGGCCAGATGCTTTGCCACAGAGGGGTTGCATGTATGGCAGACAAAACAACAGATGCTCGTTATAACTTACTCCGTGAACAGCGAGAAGACCAAGATAAAAAGGGAAACGGGGCTCAAACAAATGAGTCTTGCTCTCTGTTACTCCCAATAATGTTGGGACTTTCCCATCTGATTTTTCTGGGTCCCCTTCTACATGCCCACTAGTCTGTAAGCTCCTAGAGAAAATGTCTGTGTGTTTCTTGTTCATCACTACACCCCCATTGCTGGGCACATAGAAGAATCTCAATGAAAAATTGTTGAATGGCTGAATGAATGAAGCATTACATGCCCTTTATACTTACTCCCTGGGCAAATTTAATTATTTCCATAGATAGGGTTCTTTGAAAGAGAACTTCAGAATGATTTTACATGTCCACTGAGGCTTCTTTCATAACAACCGCAATGCTAACCTGCTGTTCTATGGTGCTTTATGCCATATATCTTTGGCTCTCACTCAATGTTCTTTGAAAAACTCATAAACCCCATGTGATAATATCTCTGCAAGAAAGAAAAGTATTGTTCCATTTTACATATAAGGGAGCTGAATCACCAGTGGCTGAGTCATTCCATCAAGATTACTATGGAGTGGGCAGAATCTGGCTGTTTGGGAGCCCCATTTTGAGCTCGTTTACCATATTCCTGATTGTGTGTTTAGAATCATACTTGTATTTCCTCTCCAAAAAATGCAGTATTTCAGCTTAGAGAAATAGCTGAGTGTTCTGTTAAAAGATAGGAATATTTTCTGGAGGCAAATTTAAAGCACAAAGGAAAGGGAATTGGAGAAGTCAGCAGACTTGGGGCTCAGTCCTGGCCCTACCTGTCATCTCAGATTTCCTCCTGAGACAGACTGGGGACAAGAGTTCTCTGCCTGGTGACAGCTGAGGGCCCACATGTGCCTGACACTTCACAAAGTGTCTCAATGCCATCCTAGGCCAGAAGTATCCCTGGGACCACACAGGGACCCTATCTCAGGGGCAGCGTTCACATCATGGTCATCGCAGGTTATAGTTACTTTCTGACAAATGGAAATGAAAGGTCTTGAAGTAAAGGCATCTTGTTCTAATTTGCCCCCAAACTTCATATGTGTCCCAAAGCCCTCTTTTTCCTGGTAAGGTGTTATATATAATCCCCATTTTCCTCAGGAAGAAATTTTGACTCATTAGTTTTTTTTAACCAATGTAACATAGAGTAACTGTCAGGCTTGGGATTTAGAGCTAGAGTGGTCTGGTTCCAAAGTCCTGAGCTCATTCCACTGCTCCAGACCTGCTTCTCAAATGAGTTGCGGGGAGGGAATGAGGTGGTACAGGTGGACATGGCAGGTATTCCCTGGAACACCATACAAAGCGGGGAGTGACTGTCACCATTCACCTCGGAGCAGGAAGGTTGATGTTACCATGTGCTTCTTCTGATGGAGGGTGAGCCATCATGCTGTGTGGCCTTTGAAAAGTGTCTCATATGCTTTGGTAGCCATGGCAGAAGCGCACAATAAGTACTAGGATGGCAGACAACTGGGACCGTATCTGAGCCAGATAACATCGACAGAAGAAGATTGATGGCCAAGGCTGGTCCTGTGCATAAGTACTAACTACATCAAAGACAGTCATACATGTTTGCCCTGCTCCCTTCTCTTCAGGTCCCACCTCTCTGGGGACCATAAAGGGCTTAGGTGTTTAGCTATTCAGTTTTGGTGACATCCCTTTGGTGTCCCTCCCAGCCTCTCCCTCACGGTGCTCCAGTTCCTGCTGCTCTGTCCTGGCCACCCACACTCCAGTGCTCCTGCTGCTCACATGTTCTGCCCACCACAGGGGTGCTCCAAGCCTGTTCCCTAAGTCACTCTGGGTCTTTCATATTCAGACTTAGAAACTCCACAGGCCATTGGCATTTCTTTTATGTGTAAGGACGTCAAGCCTGTAAGCAATATTCACTAATATTTCTCCCCAAGTGACTCAGAGACAGAGTGGAGGGAGATACTCAGAGGGTCAGCTTCTGCCTGCAGCAGAATCTGCTGACCAAGTCCAGAAATGAAAATGATGATCCCTCACCCAATTCTGGTCAATAGTTGTAAACTTTAGCAGGCTGGCCATCATTCAAAACTGAAGACCAGGACAAGGGATATGGCCACAGGCAGTCCTAAATGTTGCACCCAGTTTGAAAGTGGGCTCCCACATCCAGCTGTGAGCAGACAGGGCTGCAGGCCATCACCTCACAGCAGCGCACCCATGCCCACACACAGTGGGTGCGTGATGAATGGCTGTGGAACTGAATACTCAAGATGCATTAAAAGGGGGACTATTATTAAAGAAACCCCATCCATTCTGAATCATACAATAGAAAAAGAAGTTTATTTTGAATTTTCAGGGCCATTTTCGGGAGCCAGTGAAGTTGAGAACAAGACATGGACAGTCCCAGCTCCACTGTGGCTCTAAGCAGTCCCTGGGTCCCCTTCTTAGTAACTCAAAGGAGGTAGAGCCCGTGGTCTCCAAACAAATCCTGCATGCTGTCACACTCAGTTTAAAGTTGTTAAAAATACACCTATATGTGCATATTGATATTTTCCTTTGTAAAGGAGTTCAATTAAGCCCTTTAGACAATTCTCACAAAAAGATGTTTGAAGTGACCCAATGGCTTTTGTCTTAACACACTGTGGTGGAGGCATGGTGGCCTGGTAGACAGACCCATGAGCAAAGAACCAGATATCTGCCTTCTAGCACCCTCTCTTAGACCAACTAACTTCATGTTGAGCAGTACCTCAGATCTCTGAGTCTCATTTTCCTCATCTGCAAAACGAAGAAGGGTTGGATTACAAGAGCTCTGAATGTAGTTATTACTGATTTTATTTATAAGCGGGACCCTCTAAAATAACAAGACTGGGTTTTGAGAGCACGGTCCCCATTCTCCTTCCTCCAAAGTTAGGAGTGAGGAGCAGTCCCCTGGTTGAGCACCCAGGCTACACAGGGACTGAGCCAAGCACTGTGGGAATAAACCAGGACCCAAGGCTGTGCAGAGGAGAGGTTCTTAGGAACCACCAGAAGTTTTTATTTTTATTGATTGTCACCTGACCAGTTCTGAGCTAGGGTGGCCCTCCCCTTGCATGGTCTGGGACCTCTAGTTTCCTGACTCGTGCAAGAAAAAATTCAAGAATGAGTGTAAGTGAGAGCAAAAGTGAGTTTTATTTATGTAGAGAAAAAGAGGCTAGGATGCGGGTTCCCAGAGACAGGATCAGAGGGTGAGCCCAGGAAGAGCTGCTGCCACCCGATGTTCCCTGGTTGCAAGTCTCACTGGGCTCCATGGTGAAAGAAGAGGAAGTACATGTCCAGGTGAACATGAGCGAACTCATGAGTGAGTTGTGCACTGGGTCAGTCCGTCCTTGGGATTTTAAGTATTTCCAAGGGCAAATTGTTTCTAAACTTTATGGCACCAAATTCTGACTCCACCTTGGGGATGGGGTCTTGTTTCTAGTATGGTCCATTCCAGAAGTGTCATGGTGTTCATCCTCCCCAGGCCCTCCCTTCCTCTTGTGCTGTCAGTTTTCATTATAACAATGGTCTAATGAGCTTTGGGGTGTTTTCTGGTCAATTTTTCCTCCATCCTGGATTGATCTGGTGTTAGCCAGTCCTTGTTGGTTACTTTTGTGACCACTGCAGGAGTTTCCTGCCATGAACTGTTTCCCTTTGGTCACATGAGGAAGTAGGGGCTCTGGTGAGAGGACCCAACTGTTTATCAGCCTGTGATGTCCACTCCTACTTCCTCATTCCACCTAAAGGGATGTTTTCCTAACTTATTTCTATCCTACCTCAATGTAAGAGCCAGTTCCTGCCTCAAAGTGAAGTATCATAAAGGAAGAAATAAGTGTTTTGGAGGTCAAAGAAGGGATAGACCCAGCCCCAGTGCTTCAGGTACTTCCTGCTCCAGAATAATAGAGAAAGGGGCTTTTTCCTGGATATGCCTGCTTTCCCAGATGGAGCTGAAATTCTTTGTAAAATGCCATATTCCGATGAGGAAGATGATGTTGCTGAAAAGAAGGCACACAACACCTGTAAACTAGGAATAGGGAGGTGTAATAAAAAGGTTTGGAATTCTGAATTGAAATCAGAGGAGACCAAATAGGAGCAGAGACTCCAAAGAGCAATGGAGGAGGCAGTGAGGGGCATTTTGAGGAGCAGGAGCAGATGTGAGGGAGCTGAGTCCTGTGAGGCTCAGACACTGTCTCCCCTCATCCAGTTAAACATCTGAGCGAGGGAACTTCCTTGAGACCCTAAAGGCAAATGAGAGGAGAAAGAAGTGGGTGTCTTGGGTTCATTCCCCAAGTGTTGTTGCTGAAGGGAACCCTGAGCAGGGTAGATGCCTGGAGAAGGAGGGGTACAGGGAGAATGCAAGCCTTCCCAACTCAGTTACTCACAAGTGCCACCCAAGGGAACAGCTTCCCTTGTCATCAGCTCTAATGTGGCATTTTGATTTTTAAAAGACTTTAAAAATACAATTTTTACCCAGAGAACATTTTTTTCTTCCAAAGGAACAAAAGGATCACAACCCACATGCTCCTCAAGCTAGCAGCCCTGAGAAAAGGCAGGGCTCAGATTTACATACTGAGGGCGGCTCTACCCCCACATTCCACCCTCTCCTCGATCCCATAAACAACAGCAAAAGGATGCCATGGACTTAGTACTGTCAACCGTCCTGAAAAACACAAGCAAAAATAGTATGAAGTGATGAATGATGGAGCTTCATAGCCAACGTGATTGTCAGTAGTAGTTTGGGCTGTTGACAATGAGTGTTAGAGTCTCAGAATGGGAGGGGTGCTCTCTCTCTCTCTCTCTCTCTCTCTCTCACACACACACACACATACACACACACACATGCACACAGCCTTGTAGCCTGATTTATTTCACCACAGAAAAATTCTGTTCTGCTCTTTCATATTTTATATTTCCAGTGCTCCAGAAAATTTTCAAGAGAGAAAATTAAGTATTGGGTCTTTCAGCAGTTTAGGAAAAGCTAAAACTTCCACACACTTTTTTTTCTTGTCTTCTTTTTCCTCCAAAGGAATCTTGTTCAAAAACATCAATACAGTATTTTTCTTGTCCTCCCATGTGACCAGATTAAAGTTTGATATTGGAAGTACTTATCTCTGATGTGTCTGTGTGTGTGTGAGAGAGAGAGAGACAGAGAGAGACAGAAAGAAAAGGATGTAACTATATATATTTGGGGTTTTTTAAGAAAAAAAATCTGCTGAAAACCACACAACAGCCCACAGTCTGTCTTAACTTTCTGAATTTCTTTTTAAATGGAAAATATTAAGAGTATTACTCATACATTCATTTTAAAAGTGGAAGGCAAAGAGGGAGTGGTGATTCATCCCAGCACCAAGACTAAGAACAAACCAGTGCTGGAATGACTTCTCTCAGGCCTTTGAACTCTGGGTGAAGACTTGGTGTCCCCAGTGGGAGCTGCTTGTGGGGCATCCCCACCCCCAGACTGGCTCAGGTCTCATTGCCCCCCTGGTCGCCTGCCCCTGCTCTTCTGGTAGATGGTGGCTGGTGCTCAGCTGGGACCTTACACCTGACCAGTAGGGTGCCATGGCTCTGTGTAGGGTGCTCTCCAGGCACAGGCTTAATGCACCCTAGGAGGTCCTCTCAAAGGTCACAGGAACCTGGGGCTGTGGGAATCGGAGCCACAATCCTCTGATGAATGTCAGTCCTTGGTACCACTTTCCTCCCACACCATCCCTGATGCCCTTGAACTTCCTGCCCCCACAACACTTAAGAAACAGAGACGAAAAAGGCACTGGAAATACATGGAGAAAAAAAGAAGTACAGATTAAGAAAAACCCATTATCAGATATTTGCTGCAGAGGAAAAAATATCTAGGTAATGGTCCTTGGAACAGGCACCTAATAACATTTTTGTAAAGAAAGCTCTATCTACAAGAGGAATATTAAACAGATCTGTCAGTCCCAGGGAAGTAGGTTTGCTAAATAAATGGACAATTAATAGCCCAAAAGATAAACACTCAGAAAAGAGTTGCTAAAAGGCTGGCGTTTTAAAAGAATGTTTTTACTTTAGGAAATAGAAAATGAAGTTAAAGGATCAAGTATCAGGTAAGAAACACTCCCTTCCCAGGTTCTAGCTCCAAGTGCCAGATTCTGAACTCCTGCTCTGCCTCTTAGGGCTGAAATCCTGCCTTATAAGTCATTTTACTTAAAGAAATCACAACTTCCCCTTTAAATGTTTGGGTTTTAAAGGGTTAATCCACTTCTCAATGTTTATATTTTCAATGAAATAAGGTCCCAGTCTTTCTTTCTTAAACTGGGATAAATTTTCAAACACATAATAGACATTTGGAAAGAATGTGTATAATTACAAAGTAATGTGATTTCAAACAAAATCTTCTAGGAACACACCAAGCCCATAGATCTGAGACACTTGCTTATTTGTTATTTGTTCACAGCCAAAGACAACTAAACTAGAGTTCAACCTCAAGTTCATCAGCACATTGACTAACTGTGGTTTTGGTTTGTAAATTTATTCCTGATGTTGACTATTTAGGTAGGAGCTTCTTTCTGACCATTTCTGATCAGGAACTACTGATTTTCACAAGAGTGTTCTGATTTCTACAAATGTTTCTTTTTTCGGCTGTGAAGGTGAGCAGGGGAGGGCCTCCTCAAAGCCCGGGGGCTGCATCCCAGAAGAGCGTGGGCCCATCTTCCCATTGGCTGACCTGCCTCCTCCACAGCACAGCCTCCCCCCCATCCTGGGAGTGTTCTTGACGCAAAATTACTCCTTGCCACTAGTGTAGCTAGAACGGTCTCCATGCCAACCCTTGCCCTGCAGGCCCCTGGGAAGCAGAAGGCAGGTATGAGGCATCTTTACTCGTCTTGGCCTTCACCATCCCTTCTCCCAAACTGTCCAATGATGAGCTGGGCCCCCTGCCCCTCTGACATCCTTCTTTTCAGCAGGCTTGGACAGCAGGAGTGAACCAGAGAAGGAAGTCACTCCCCTTCCCAGCTTCAGTCTGTCTCATGCCCTCAGGCCCTGCTCCCCATGCCTTCTCCAAGAGGTGCATATTACCCGCACCAGAATCTGGGGCCATGCAGGGGTTCCCTCTTTCTTCAGCCTCTAGAACCAGGAAGAGACACCCTGTGGTCTTGTCTTACAGACAAGCCATGTTGCTCAAGTCCTTGCTCTCCCATCCCTACCACTCTTATTATGGCCTCAATACTGCCTTTGGGGTTTAGAACATTGGCCCCATGTAGCCCCTCAATCCCCCTACTACAATACCCTCTGCCTGACTCCCACCTGGAGGCTGGGTGCCCCCAAGCCCCACCCCCTCCAGGGCTACTTATCCCCTTCTTGAAAGCACAGCACTGCTTCCCTGTCAGCACCTTCACAGGTTGTCCCAGGGAGACCCTGTCTGCCTGACATTCGGGTCTTGACCTCAGCTTGAGGTCCCTGTCACTGTGCTTTTCACTTTGAGGGGACTCTTTTTTTCTATTTTAGAATTCCTAAGGCTACGCATTTGTCAGAACTACTCCTCAGTGTGCTCTGCCCTGCCCAGCTGTATGTCTGGAACCAGCTGTTTCTCTGAAGTTGGATGACTTTCCCTGATTCAGCCTGAGGAGTAGCCGTCTTCCCTCCCTGCATGCTGTGGAGCATGGGGAGCCACAGGGCTAGAGTTAGAACACATCAGTGCGGCCCAAGACTGGGAGGTAAAGACCCAGCCACCTGGCCATTTAAGAGGTCAAGCTCTGGGCTCTATGAGCCTCCTCCAAATTTCTGCAGTAGCAGTATCCTGGGATGTTCCCAGACCAGCTAGCAAGGGGCTGAAGATGAGGCCACCTGGCTAGCATGCTGATCTCAACATGCTTCCTCTGGCAGCACTGGCATTCACGTTTGTTGCTCGGGGTGGCACAATGCGTGAATCCTTTCATATCCACTCCTCAGTAGAACATGTTCCCCTTTCCATTGTGAAAGAGATGGTACAGCAGTGTTTCAATTAACAGGAGGGTCATTGTTGTCCATGGCGACAGAGCTGCGTTGGATGTGCTGTTTGGTAAGTAGCATGTGTTTAACCTCTGTGGCTGTGGGCTCACTGCACCTGGGGTAGGGCTAGCTCCTCTCCCAGTGGACCTGAATGTCCATATGGAAACTTGGCCGGCATCCACAGAGAAAGAACCTGAGAACATTTGCAATCATGAAAAGGGAAGAAGGGGAACTGGCTGTTATGAGTATTTACTAAGTGCCAAGTTAAGGTCTTACATGCATCCTCAGGTATAGTCCTGAGCTGCTTAACAATGGGATACAGTCTGAGAAATGTGTCATCAGGCAATTTTGTCATTGTGCAAACATTACAGAGGCACGTACACAAACCTAGACGGTATATAGCCCACTACTGTAATTGTATGTGCTGTACTTGCATAGAACTGGCTGGGCAGTAGGTCTCTTTACATCAGCATCACCACAAACACCTGAGCAATAGGTTGCATTACCACATTAGGATGGCTATGATGTCACTAGGTGATGGGAATTTTCCCATCACCATTATAATCTTATTGGGACCATTATAATCTTATGGGACCACTGTCCTATATGTGGTTTGTTGTTGACTGTAATGTCATATGGCTACATGATTCTAATCATTTGCCCCCCCCCCCAACAATCCTCTGTGGTAAACATGCTTAACTCATTTCTTAGCTCAGATGAAAAACCCAAGGTTCAGGAATAATCCAGCATTCAGTCCAAGGGATCAGTGCTGACTCTGTGCTCCCCAGCTATATGCCTGGGGCAACCCAGTGGGTGGTACAGCGTCCAGTAGAACCAGGTCCATCAGAGTCCAATGGCCATGACACCCCACCACACCCACCATGAGCTGAGACACTTGCATGGGCATGGTGCTCTTGTCTTCACTTCTCCCCCAGCTCCAGTGCTCCAAACCATGCAGGGGTTTCCAAAGGCCAGTTATTATCAAGGGTTAGAAGATACCTGGTTTCTGTATGTGGCTGGCATTGTAACTTAGATGCAGCAGGAACTTTATTATAAACAGAGACTTCAAACCACGAGTGTCGCCAAGGGGAGGTTAAAAGATGAGGAAGTGGACACAGTCATAGAAGCCATGAGAACCTGGGAGAATGCTGAAGGCCTCTGGAACCAGCTGGACAGCTGTTATGGGTCTGAACTTCCCAGCACTGAGCAGATGGCATCACAGAGCGTGCCTGTGAAAAGTGGGGAGTCACACTGGAGAATGTTGCCCATAGTGCCTGGGCATCCTGGTTTGAGGCAATAGCAATTAGGCCAGAAATGGTAGGGTTAAGAATAGTAGAAAAATGCAATATTGCACTCTACCCCCAGGACTCAACTTTTCCCATTTTCAGGCAGAGCTACTATGAGCAGACCTGTACATCAGGAAAGACCAGAACAGGGCCGATCTGGGTGGACAGAGATGCTGGCAGCATGAGTCAGCCACAGAACCAGGATGGCTAACCCGGAGAAAGGATGGAGAAAGGGGCAAGAGCAAAATCACTCCTCAGGTACCTCAGGGTTTTGGCAGAAAGCAATGGCACAGTCCAAGTGGAACTAGGGAGGCTTTAATCGGGCTCTTTACCAAGATGTGAGTGAAAAGGGGGCACCCAGTTCAGGTATTGCCCACCAGGGGAAGTCAATGTAAGTGTGTTGCTGGAAGCTGCTCAGAAACGCAAAGGTGGGGGAAGAGTACACTCACTGACAATGGCAGCCCATATGTGGGGAGGGAACAACACCCAGATCTCCCTCCTCCACCCTCCCAGCTCCTATCACTGCCTCCCTTGGGCCAAAGCCAGTGAGAGCTGGAGGTCTGATGGGACTGAGGGATGCAGTTCATTCAGATCAGCCTCCCAGGGCATGAGGCAGGGCAGGGGAGGGTGGAGGTTGGGCCAATACTTTCAACAAATAGTCTGTGCTAGGCCTGAAGCTAGAAAAGAGCTGGCTGCTCAAAGACTTGGTACTCCTGCTTAATGGAAGAGTTGGTTGGCTATTTAGGAAAAGAGGAAATTGTTATACAGTTGTAAACTGTAACAGGTCTTATAAAGGGAAAGGATAAAGTGTGCTGACACCAGACCAAGTTGTCAGAAAATTGTGCAGAACAACACCACTTTGAGGATAGATACGATTGAAAGGATAAGTAAGTCTTTTATCCACCTTGAATTTATTTTTGTGTATGGTGTAAGTTGATTTGATCTTCAAAATATATAAAGAACTCACATGACTCCACACCAGGAAGACAAACAACCTAATTACAAAATGGGCAAAGGACTTGAACAGACACTTCTCCAAGGAGGACACACAAAGGGCCCAGAGACATATGAAAAGATGCTCAGCATCGCTGGCCATCAGAGAGATGCAAATTAAAACCACAATGAGATAGCACCTCACACCGTTGAGAATGGCCATCATAAACAAAGTAACAAACAACAAGTGTTGGAGAGGTTGTGGAGAAAATGGAACCCTAGTGCACTGTTGGTGGGATTGCAGACTGGTGTAATCACTATGGAAAAAGAGTATGGAATTTCCTCAGAAAACCAAAAATGGAACTGCCTGTTGACCCGGCAATTCCACTGCTGGGATTATACCCTAAGAACCCTGAAACACCAATCCAAAAGAGCCTATGCACCCCAATGTTCATAGCAGCACAATTTACAATAGCCAAGTGCTGGAAGCAACCTAAATGCCCATCAGCAAATGAGTGGATCAAAAAAAAACTATGGTACATTTACGTGATGGAATACTATGCAGCAGAGAGAAAGGAGCCCCTACCCTTTGCAACAGCATGGATGTATCTGGAGAGCATTATGCTAAGTGAAATAGGCTCGGCGGTGAAAGACAAATACCATGTGATCTCACCTTCAAGTGGAACCTAATGAACAAAACAAATAAGCAAGCAAAAATATAACCAGAGACATTGAAATTAAGAACAATCTGACAGTAACCAAAGGAGAGGTGGGGGGTAATGGCGGGGAGGGGGGAAGAGTTTTCAAGAGCAACTATAAAGGACACATGGACAAAATCGAAAGGGGGTAAGATCAAGGGTGGGAAGTGGGAATGGGTGGGGTGGAGGGGAGTGATGGGGGAAACTGGAGACAACTGTACTTGAACAACAAGAAAAAATGTGGGAAAAGAAAAGGATTGCAAGGGTATGTGGGAGCCACTTTAAAGTGAAGGGATGGAGGGTCAGGCTGGTGGAGGAATATGTCCTAAGCAAAGGCTCTGAGAGGTGGGTGGGGGCTGGCCACGCTTGACTTTGCAAGAATATGGTCTGAACCACAAACCCTTGGAGGCCGTTAGGCAGGAGGGGGAATTACACATGTTTTTAAAGAACCAAGCTGGCTACAGAGTGCAGACATAATTGGAGGCCAGGAGTGGATTAAGAGACCAGGCGAGAGACTGCTGCAGCAACCACAGCAGAAGTGACAGTCGCCAGGATTGAAACCAGAGCAATCACTCATTATTTAGTCAATCACTCACTTAGGACTTAGGGCCTAGACCAGTGTCTGCTGATGGAGCAGTGAAGAAGACAGATGAAGTTTCTGCTCTCATGAAGCTTATATTCTAGTGGGGAAAGTTTTGACCATGGCTAGGGAAAACAAGTAGGTGGTATCCAGGCATACTTCAGAGGTCAAGCCAATGGCACTTGGACATGGGGTTAGAGGATGGCAAGTATGGAGGCTGACACCCAGGGTTCTGGCTCACACTACTGGGAGAATGGGGTGCCATTCACTGAACTAGGGATTCCGATGGAGAGCCAGACTTAGGTTTTGTATCAGACACGCTGGATTTGAGGTGGCTTTGCCATATGCTGTCTTGCACAGTAGCTGTGACACTTAAATGAGAGTATCTCCAAGTGCACCACACTGAATCTGGTATTAAGTGCTCAGTAGAGGTTAGTGATTCTTCTGTCTGTAGAAAACTCCAAATAAGAAATATTTATTACAGGATTAGCAAATGGAGGTGCCTGAGTGGTTGGACCAAATGACTTCTATTTTAGTTGGGAGGAGGATTAAGGCAGCAGCCTGTGAGGTGCTGGAGAAGAGAATCATGGGTGGAAGAAAACAGGAAGGGGCCTCAGAGAAGAGTGATGTGCATTTACAGGGTATATCTGAAAGCACCGAGGGTGGGACTGCTGATCTGGCCTTGTGTTGGGTAAGGACTTTTATGGTCGTTTTTCCCCCTTGTAGCATCTAGGGAGCCAACTTCTGCCCACACACTGTCAGCCTTAGCTTGTGGGTTAAAATAGTGTGGCCCCTAGACTGCATGAAGCCTAGTTAATCATCTTTCCGGTGGTACAGGCCGCGGAGGTGGGTGGGGCGTGCCTTGGGAACAAGTGATTTTGGCTGGCATACCTGTGCTTTGTACAATACTGAATTTCTCAAGTTCTCAAAGGTTCACATGTTCATTCAGTTTTTACTGAGCAATTACTATATGCCAGAAACCATGCTAACCAGAGGGACTAACACAAAACAGAGGAAGTGTAGACAGGGGGAGGATGGGAAAGAGGAGGGAGGTGATATTTTACCCATTGTCTGCTGGTCTATTGATTGAAGCTTCAGAAAGGGCAGAGGAGAATACACCCAAGGCACTAAAAGCCCACAGCAATATTAGTGTTGAAATCAGTTTTATTTTTATATACTCAGGAACAGAATCAAGTGTGTTTGTTTCTAGAATTTTCTATTTAAGCCATTAGAGACGGTAGCATCTAGGGCATGGTGGATACCTAGAGAGCCGTAGATGACATTCGGTGCTGAAAATATTCTCTGCACAGGCAGGCTGACATGGGGTCCATTGGCTGTGAATTCCTTTTTATTTTTCCTCTATTCTTTTACAGTGATTTTTAAAAATTAACTTGAGAACTGGACAAAAAAAGCATCTTTGCCAAGGTTGTATATTTGAAAAAGATGCCAAATCACTTCCCAGGGAGAATTATAATTCAGTCCATTTCAGACTTTATGCCTAGAAGCAAACAAAGTAAGTAGTTTGTTGCTAAGGAGATTAATTAGTTAATATTTATAAAGGGCTTTAAAGGTAAAAAATTCTCTATAAATGTAAAGTATTATTAACATCACCAGTAGTGCCACTGCTTTTATGTTTTGTGGGAAGACCTGTTCTTTAGCTTGGTTATGGATTCTTATGGTGAAAACAAAAAGGAGGAGAAGAACAGCAGGATTCACAAAAGAATGCAACCCACTGGGTTTTATTTTAAAGAACTTTCCATAACTGAAGAAGGCTTTCTTGACATCTCATCCAAAACATGAATACATGTTTTACAATTCTTTTCATTTTATATGTTGGCATCACTTCCCCTGCCTCCTCCATCCATCCTGCTTTGTCTGGGCAAGCAGATAAGGGTTTTGAAAACTGGGTCTTGTAGAAGGAGAGGTGACCATGGTCTCCTGCTGAATGTGAGATGCCCAGAGAGAACATATACATTGCACAGACTGGAAGGGATGTGACCCTCCTCACACAAAATTCTGGCTGGTGTGCAAATGAGATCTTAGGGGGTGGCTAGTGGGGCTGGTTCCCCTCATTGTCACGTGTAATGTACTTCAGGGTTTGGTGACAGCCAGGTGTGACCTGGATAATTCCCAAGGGCTTTGGACCACGAATCATTTTTTTAAAAAAAATTAACAAAGTAACTTAGGTGAGTCAACTAGAGGGGTATGGCCTTCTTAGGAAGCCTCTGGTTACATCAAATACCTGTTTAAATACTACAGCATTGAGTCAAGGGCCCTGGGGATGTAAGGGAGCACTGAATGTTTCAGAGGGTGAAACATTCTCAGAAAGACATATCTACCTTCAGCAATAGGAGCCAACCACCTGTAATTCTGAAGGATGGCCCTGGAGTAGAAGATGTGAGATAGATTGGTCCAGCTGTAGGTGACCACTACCACTGGCATCTCCTCTGTGATGTGCCCAGGCATGTCTCTGTTATCAAGCACATATTTTGTGCCTCTCTGTTACAGGGCAAAATGAAATTTGGCTGTCTGCTATGGTACATAAGCATAACACAATAATTGATGGAGGAGGAAAAAGGTTTTTATTAACAAAGTGCCCAATTTGGGGGACTGGGGGCTCCCTTGCTCCAAGCCATCCTTTTCTTCAAAACACAGAAATCCCTTTATTCCCCCAAAAGACTGAAATCCAAATCCATGCCCAGAGAACACCCCTCCATTCTTATCTGTGCCCAAGGCTGCTACATAGATGGGTCTCGGTCTCACCAGCTCCATGCTCTCTCCCTCCCAGGAGTGCGCACTTGCGAGGCCAGTGTCTCCATTGCCTCATCGCAGCTTCCTCTCTCTCCTGGGCCTGGGGTGCATTGCCAGATTACTGCAGCTGGTTGTGCTAGGGGCTCAGCCAGCTGCTTGCACCCCTGGGACCAGTGAACTTTCCCTTCCCATGCCTCTGTGTGCTGCTCTCAGGGTGAGAGAATGGGAGCAGTCCAGGCCCTGTGCCAAGAGGCGCAGGCCCGCCGTGTCCCAGCTGAACTCATCTCTGGTGAGATGAACATGCCACGCGAGCCTGTTCCAGACCATGTGAGCAGGGCAATGCAACAGCTGCGAGTAGGGCCCAGCATCCCACAGGCCCACCACTGGCAGGGCACACACCCTGTGTGCACAACTCAGCCTTCACAAGCTGACTCCCAACCGTGCAACTGAGAGGAATCCAAAAAGAGAAGAGCTTCTACACCCCTACGTTTTAAATCTTGCCACCCCCACCCCTGAATCCTACGCGCTGTAGGCGTGTCTGAATTCCCAGCCAATGTGAGCCAACGTCCACCGTGAGCATCAGTCTGCACTGTGTCTGTGCTTCCCCTCCAGCCGCCATGATCTGTACGTGGGTAGGAGAGTTTTCTAGCTGCACGGAAACACCACGCCTCCGCCTGGCATGTGGTGTCACCTTGTCACACATGTGTTGTGACCTTTTCCAGTCCCACTGGTGCTCTGTGCAAACAGTGTCATGAGATGCGTTAGTTGTTTACTTTTCCCTGGGGTTATGGAAGCCTGTCAAGTCCCAGTTCTGGTTTCAGTCCTGGGCTGCCTTTGGCACTTCCCAACCCCTCTCAGGGATCCCTCCCTTCTCCAGGGAAAGCAGGCTCTTTCCCTGGCTGCTGTTTCAATCCACTGCCTTGGGGTTTCCTGCAACCTCTCCCCTCTCTGGGGGAGTACAGCTTCTTGCTGAATTGGGGTTTCCCCTACTCCCCAGCGATCTGGCCAGATTCACACCCATGTTACATCTCTAGGTGTTTCCCACCAGTCCACTCCCTTTGTGAGGCTCAGAGGGCATTCAGATAAAGACATACATCAATGAGAGTAGTAGGTAAGCAAGAGTGGTGAGATGATGGAAAGCAGAGATGTTGCACAGGATGGTCTGGTTTGGAACTAACCTCTCTCACGTCTCCCGATAAGATGCTGGCTGATAAGAGGCCCATGTACAAAATTCGTTGGCCAGGTTTTGAGGATCCATATTTGCTGATGGAAAAATGTATGAGTACAAGAAGTCATATGACTGAAAGTACCCAAACATTTTCCGGTGTTTTGTGAATTCTGTACTTCTGAAGCCTGCTCTTCTAGGTTTTACATCAGCCCAAGGAAACATGCTATTTTTGGAAATGTGGTGGAGCCTTAGGCATTTTCACAAATAAAACTGTTTTTTTTAAATACCAGGATCATTTCAATTGGCCGTGGCAGAGCAGCCACCCTACCGGTGGCTTTTCTGCAGATGGTAGAACTCTCTGGCTGTCTTTTGAAGATGGTTGAAATAAGGACCAAGATGTGTTCTGGTCTCAGCATTAAAACTGCTGTAGGAAGTTTCTTCCTCATTACTCTCCAAGGCTCCCACATCTCCCTACCAGTCAGAGAGATCCACACACTGATAACCTACAATCCCTGTCTTAAAATATTCAACCATTGCACCGACATGTAGTGTCTGTGTAATTTCAATGTGTGCCTCATGACAGTAATTCTGGAATTGGGGAGGAGCCCAGGACTGAGATGCTGAACTGAATGTCAGGAGGAGGACATGGGAAGAAGCACCCAGAGGCAAACACCTTTCAGAGAAAGGAAAGTTGTGGCAAATCAATTTCTCCCTCCCCACTGTTGATGGGCCTCTGCACCCTCCGTCATGGGAAAATGGTACTTCAAGTATTGGGAAGGAAACCACTAAACAAAGGTGTTTTCCTCTTGTATAAGCAATGATCAGGATTTTCGAGCTAGGCTGGAGTCCTCCATGCCCTAAATCCCATGGTGTTCAGTTGGACAGTATAATATCAATAAAATCACCAAGAATCCAGCAAGGCAGATAGGCCTTTGTTTTCTTTTAAGAAGAAACATGAAGAACCCAAAACCCAGAAGAAACATGGCTACTGAAACAGGAGCCCCAGCACCAATAATAACAGCAATCCATCTCTCCATCTCTCCATCATGCTTTCAGAAAAGGCAGATAAAGAATGTGTCACGAGCAATCAGGTGGCAGTGGAAATGGATCATATTGTGTGGGTGTACACATGTATGTGCACACGGGTCTGCATGTATGAACATGTGCACACATGCATCTCTGTGTGTGCATGTGTGTGTGTGCCCACCAAAAGCAGCAGGTGCCAGCAGCACAGAATACAGTGATGCTGCCCACTGCCGGTGGCCACCCCACCTACCTGCTGGGCAGAGGAACAGGCTGCATTTGCCACCTGGCTGTTTGTGGCTGAGCCTCCACCTTGACTGCTTTTTGTTTTTGCTGCTTTCATTGTAAGTGTTTAAAATTTTTTTTGTATACTTTTGCTCTCCCAAGTGAGATTATAAATTGAGGCACTTCTATGGCAGCTCTCCCAATCTTTTTTCTGACTCTCCCCACCCTAGCTGATCATGCCACTGCAGTTTCGTTTTGGTTCTTGAAGTAAGCCAGATCACACCTGCTGACCATGATGGTGCAGAAGGGTCCAGACCCCAGCAGCCAGCTGTTAGTAGGAGAGTGGGTTCTGGCAGTGATGTCCAGAAGATGGTTCCACCAGGCCTCCCCCTTCTGTACGATGTGGCACACATGGCTGAGGATTCAATGTGCACACATTCAGTCCTCCTACCCCCACATCCAGGGGACACACAAGGGGCCACTCAGCTGATCCTTCTCCCCAGCCCCCACCTTTCCTTGACTGTTCTGTGCCCCAGATGCTACTGTAAGGTCTGCATCATGAGGGCTCTCTGGCCCTCTGGCTACCAATTGGGTTCAGCCGTGGGAGACCAAAGGTGGGGAGAGAGAGGTCAAGGCATTTTCACCACCCTGCCCCAATGCCACTAGACTTGATTCTGACAGAGGCTGAATTTTTTCCGGGTACTGTTCTATACAGGATCCTCCCCCAGGCTCTAGTCCTCACTGTCTCTAAAATAATACTTCATCCCTTTACCACTTCTGGCTGGGGTGATGATGGCTTTTCCCATTACTATATGGGGAGCCTGCGTATCCCTCACCCTTAACCCTGCTCACCCTGAGCAGTAGTCCACTCATTAACCTTCTCTTGGGTGACTCCTTTGAATGTGCCATCCCTTCTCCTGACCAGCAGCTCTGCCTTCATGACAAAGCCGTGAACTGTGAGCCCCCCAAGAGCAAGGCTCTGTCTGATTTATCATGATCCCCAAAGCCTAGCAGAGTGTCTGGCCCATACATAAGTCATCAGTAGACATTGGTTAAAGGAACAATGAATGAATAAAGGGTGAATAAATTGCAAGAATGAGTGGTCTGGTAAACACAATGGGTAATGAGCCAGTGATGCCTCATTGCACAATAGCAGAAAGTGACCCTCCATTCGCAGTGATGAGGAGAAGGGCTCTAGTAAGAAGGAAAGGGGGATGTTTGACTCAGATAGGTGTGGCCTATCACACAACCAAACCCGCAGCAGTGAAGCCGATGGCAGTTTACAGCCAGAAGACCTCATTTAAGCCTCAGGAAGACAGTAGCTGGAAACACCCTCAAGCTTCCTGGCACACTCTGTTCCTCCCAAACACTAACCTGAAGTGAAAAGGCACTTGGAGAGGATATGTTTCCTTTTGTGTCCAGAACAAGAAAGAAAGAGGAATAGGAGGAGGTGTCCACTGGCTATGAGGGGAGAAGGAAAGATGCTATCAAATCTGAAAGGCCAGTTCTCTGGCTTCTCCCAGAGCTGCTGTGCATAGCCTCCTCAGAAAGAGGGCAGATTTTAAGAGTGAATGAACCACATTCGTGACATGAAACTTCATGCATGTGTTCCATATTTCCTGTCTAGGAGAAGAAATAATTTTCAAGTAAGGATCCCGTCTGGGCAATTATTTTTGTGTTATGGCCTACTCAAGACAACTATTGAACCCATTTCATCATAGAGGACTCCAGGGACACCACTTGGCAATCGTCCTAGGAAGAAGGTACCAGGCTCCTACTCTGTACCAAGGGACACGAGTTTCTGGGGTAAATTGGATCTAATTCCTGCAGTGCCTCATTTCTTCAGCCCCACAGGCACTGTACCCCCACTGCGGGCATGTCGTCCACTTTAACAGGCTCCTGAATTCACATCAGTGAGTGGGGGATGTTATGTGTTAAAACAACACCATGTATAACAAGGATAAGGAAAGTTGGTCAGAGCCCATATTGGCCCCACTAGACTCAGGGGCACCTGGATTCACAGTACTGGTGCCACATAACTATCTTTATTACCCATTCACTTACCCATCAGGGAATCCTCTTCTTGTGGCCTCTCTGGGCCTCATAATGTTATCTGTTATCTCCTTAAGAACAATCTCATCTTTATTGAGCTGGGAAGTTGAGAACCAATCCTATTATGGATTGTTCAAGGAAGACAATTTCATTATCTCCCCAAGTAATACACATCATTTTAAAGATCTTCCTTTGTTACAGTGTCTATCTAGCTCTTAACCTATTTATCAATCGATTGATCAATTTGCCAAACACTGCTCTAAATCCTCTGCATGTTTTAACCCATTTAATCCTCAGCAACCACAATATGGGTACTATTATTATCTACATTTTTCAGACTATGACTCTCCAAGGCTCAGGGTGGTGAAGTAACTTGCCCTGGGTTACACAGCCAGGAACTGTCAGAGATGGTGTTCACACTCAAGCATTCTGGTTCCACAGTTGAAAAGGAACTGTTCACTACATCGGTGTTTGAATACAGCAGATCTTTCGTATTTGGTATTATTTTACTGGAAACAGAGAATGCCTGGGCACCATCTACTGAACAATGTCTTCCTCTACTACTTTTGCTTAGTATAATGTCTTCAAAAGGGAGCACAAGTTTAAAGTGTGGTAAGGGATATAGAAACCCACTCCAACAGTGGAGGAAATGACCAAAAGATGCTCAGTGAAAGCTAGGCAAGGGTACTTTTGACAGAATTTTATTGGGTCTTTGCCTTGGGTTCCCCTCTTGGAGCCCAACACCCACAAAAGGCTGAAGTTGGCTCAGGTTCACTACTTTTTATAGGCGAAGCCCTGACAATGTTTTTGTCTGATATGACAAGCAAAGTGGTAAAGACAGTTCACCAGGAGCATGAATACATACCTCCAACATGATGGGCACAGGGGATGAACAACTGCTGAATGAATGAAGGAAGGAAGGAAGGAGAAGATTGCACCACCAAATTCGGGGTGGTGGGGGGGTGGAGGTGGAGGCTAGGAATTCTTGGCTTCCAGGGAATGAAAGGATGAACACCTGCTCTTCTCAGGTGCACAGTGGCTTGGGAATAACTGGGGAACCTGGGTGTTAAGTTAAAATTAAGGCCCAAGTTTGTGTCCAGAGTTCCTCAATGTGCAAATCTCCTGCTCCACTATAACCAAACAAAAATGGAGGTTTGGCTCCCTGCCACAACAAAAATCAAACTTGAAATGCAGGTGCTGGTGCAAAAGAAAGGTTTTATTAAGGTTCCATGTGACCTGGGAAAATGGTGGACTCCTGTCTCAAAGACCATTTTAATCTCCCTGATCAAGCCAGAGGTTCTTATAGAGATAGGGAGGGGAGGGTTGTTATTTTTCCTATCCAATAATATTGCTAGCTTTTGGTCCTCTCGGGCCCTATCCATTCATATTTTTAGCTTTTGGTGCTCTCAGTGGAAGAACCTTCCCCCTGCCTCCCTCTTGGCCAATAGGGAGACTCCCTCATGCTCCAACTGTCTACAGTAACACCACTACTACCCTAAAATCATGCTATGCTCAAAAAGATGGTGAGGTTTTGAGAGTTCACTAAGTTAGTCTTTGTAATGTTTATGTTTTTATTTGAGGTTGTACATAGTGCCCTTGGGAAATGGGCAGTGTCCAGCTTGTGACTATAGCATTTCATGTGGAAGCAAAATAGATCTTTTTAAGGTGCAGGAGAACAGGTGTCTGTTTTCTAAAACTAGATTTAGCTCTACCTTATCCATCCTATATATGGGGGTCAGAGGAGCTCCCAAGTAGCACTTGCCCTCACATCCACCCCCCATAACAATTCCTCAGATTTCATAAAGCAATTAAAATCATAAGGTTAAATTCACAATAGCCAAAATATGGAAACAATCCAAGTGCCCATCGACAAATGAATGGATAAACAAAACATGGTACACATATACCACGGAGAATAATCAGTCTTAAGAAAGAAGGAAATCCTGAAACATGCTACAACACAAATAAACCTCAAGGACATTATGCCAAGTGAAATAAGCCAGTCATACACCAGCATATGATTCCACTTATATGAGGTTCTTAGACTAGTCAAATTCACAAAGATGGAAAGTATGGGCGTTGCCAGAGGCTGGAGAGAGGGGGACCTGGGAGATGTTGCTTAATGGGCACAGAATTTCAGTTTGGGAATATTAAAAGAGTTCTAGAAATTATCCACACAACAATATGAATGTACTTAACACTACTGGATTATACACTTGAAAATTGTTAAGATGGTAAATTTTGTTACGTATATTTTACCACAACTAAAATAAATAACTTTAAGTAAAAAAAATTATAGTAAAGTTCAGTACAATTTTCTTCTCCCATGACCAAGAACCCATTTTCTTCTGGCCAGAGGACCACTGCCCACATAGATACCATTGGGCATCCTTGCCTCAAGCAGCATCTTGAGGACATTTTTCCCTCCCTTGAAACAACCCACATTGTTGAAACCTGACGTACAGTGGCCTGGGGGACTCTACCAGTCATCCTTCTGCTGCCCCAACCTGGGCAAGCTACAAGGAGTCAAGTTTTTCAAGACGGAAGTGTTGACTGTGGGTGGAATTCTTCACACAGTGCCTGGCATATAGGATGTGTGTAATCGAAGGAAAGATGAGGCTGAATTGGGGGAAATGACAACTGTGTGTGGTATCTTTTGAGGGTTAAAAGAAAATCAATTTGTCTTTTTAAAAAAAATTATCTTTATTTCAAAATCCACATGTATTGGTCCTATGCATCCCTGTCATATAAACATAAGGCTGTCTATGGGATTGGGGCACATTCTATCTGTGTAGTGTCCATTATCTCAACCTTTTAACACTGAGAAGCAGGATTATCCACACATTTCACATTATAAATTTTCTTTAAAATGTATTTATGCTAAAATCACTATAATCAATAGAAATATAACTAAGAAGAATCTTTAAGTCACTGTATTTTGTAAAGCTACATTGTAGGACACAAGGTGAAAATTAAACATGTACATAGGCACACACACAGGTAAAATTTTATATAGAAAGTCATCTTGCAGGGTTACACTCTGGCACGGTGTACATCATGATCCGCACAAGCAGGGACCGTGAGCAGTGGGACAAACCTGGGATAAGAAGGCAGAAACCTGGGTTCTGGCTGTAGCTAGATCTGAGGCAAGTCCCTTTGCCTCTCTAACCATCTGTTTTCCCTTTGCCAAAAGAGGATTATAATGTCTCTCTTGCACCTTCTCAGTCTGATAGTCCACAATTCTGTGATTCCATCACTATGTTTATTGCATTTCTGCAGCCAAACCCAAGTCAAGACCCTCAGTTGTCAACAAAAGATGAAGAGAGGCTCATATTTTTTACTCACTGAGGAATAAATAAACAATTTAAAAGGCTTTTCAACAAGGATTGAAAAAAAGGTATTTTTGTTTAATGCTTGATTTTTCTCCACATGAAGTATAGACCTCCTGAGCATTTTAAATTATGCTTTGTTTTAAATATTTTAAAATACCTTTCAGCCAGTTTTCTACACTTTTCTTTAGAGTATATTTAATTTTCATCCAATTTAAACAAATGAAGAGAAATACAAATAAATTGTTAATGATTTACTTATATATTGCTCACAAGGGTTTTCTTTGGCTCAGTGTAATGATAACCTGTCTCTAATATTTATGAATACCCCATCTACAAGGCCTGGGGTGGGTTTTTTGTACTATCTATGGAGATAGAAATCATATATGGGCAATAAGTTTTGTAAATAATATCCTTGCTGCGTAGTGAGTTGTAGTTATTAAATCTAGTTTAAATGTACCAAAGTGAAATAAATTTGGTTTGAATGAGTCCATTGAGAAACTTTATTTCATTTGAATTACAGACTCACGATGAAGTCACAACACTTCTGGTTTGGTCTACTACGAATTTTAAGACCAGACTATCCTATGGTCCCACACAAGCTGAACTCTGTGGCTCCTGTAGGAAATTTTCCCCTGTCCCCCCACTGTCTCCTACCATCTGTGGTAACTGACATCAATAATTAATTTCTCTTTCAGTTAAGTTCAACCACACCTCCAAGAGTTAGCTGGTTTTGCTGGTTTTGGAGTTTGTGTTGGCATGTTTTCTGTGGTAGACAAGTTGTATAGTGAGAGATGTGTCTTAGGTAAGTTGGAGTTACTAAGTGCTGCACATTAGATTGTCTAACATTATTAATAACTTCTTGTTTACAAACATTCTGCATATATATTCCATTGTTCCATTAACTTCATCTGTGTGCATGTATTACCTTAATCTCATTAAGGAAAAAGGAAATGAAAGCTCAAGAGGTGAAGGAATACCTCTCAGGACCAGCTGAACAATTACTAATCTCAATAGCAAAGTCCATGCTGAGCCAGTCCTGCCTTCCTCTCCAACCTCTTCTCCATGACACTCCCTGGCTGTTCCTGCTCACATGCCCAAATTTCTTCCAGGTCCTCAAACACCTACCTTCTGCCACCTGCAGACATTTGTTATTGTTCTTCTGTCTGCCTGGACCTGACCTCTCTCCCCACCCTTATTTCACATAGCAGATCCCCTTCCTTCAGCGGTGTACCCTCTAGCAGCTCCTGTCCTTCCCCACCGATACTCACTAGCCACACACAAATTATGTGTTGAAATTGAACTTCTTCGAGGGCAGGAACATGTCAGGTTCTCCACTCTCCCCAAGTACCTGAGGCAGCACCTGACAAAACAGGTTGTTGGTATTTGTTGAACAAATCCACGAAGAGATGAACTGGTGGGACATGGCCTGAGAGGATCAGTTTGCCTTTGTTTTCATGTCCATCAAACCCTTGCAGCCTGATAGCTATAAGGGAGAAGGAATTTCCTTTCTCCAGGAGCAACCACCCCAACGCTAGTGCCCAGAATGACTGCAAGTGCAATGCACTTAACTAACAAAGGCAGAGTACAGTTTGTGCAAGATGACCAAGAAAGTAGAGTACACGGTACTTTTTCTTTTTTTAAGAAAACACAAGAAACAAACTGGGCTCTGAGGACCTTGCAAATAGGGCTCAACCTGTATGAAAACCAGTGAGACTAATACAATGGAGGCCCACTGCATCTGCCTAGAACTGCACAGATACCCTCCCCTTTTCACTTCAGAAACTTAGCTTTCCTTCTGCCTTACAATGGCAGCTTCAGCTAACCTGGCTTCCTCAGAACACCTAAGGCCCTCATGAAGTCTGTAGATATAAAGCTGAAAACCAGAGGTGAAACCAAACCATGCAAAGGCATTTCACAAGCTCTGGGCCTGGAAGTCAGCCTTCTGTTTGCAGTACTATCACAGGACCACATATGAACAGAACCTCTTTGGAAAGTTCCATTGAATGCCTTACTTCCCAAACTATCAAAGGACCCAAAGGATGCTATGATGTTTGGGATCTAAGTGAAGATTTCCTCATGTGCAGTTGACAAGACAAGATTCCTTTGACCATGTAGACAAAATGTAATACACACCTAAAAAGATGTATTTTAATTTTCTTCTTAATTGGAGATTTATTTTTAGTTGGAGTTAGTTTTCTGAAGCTTAGCTCCTTCCTTTTCAAAACCTCATCATCCTCATCAGGGTAAAGACCAAACTCTTGAAAGTTGCCTTTAAGACCATCTGTGTTCCAGCTCTTCCTTCTTCTTCCAAAGCCATCTTTCTTCTGTCTCTCCTTGCTCAGCTCTGCTTTCACTAGGAGCCTAAGCAAACCCATAAGGCCACACCAGTGTGCCTCCTCATGCTGTATCCTTAGCTTTGGGCCCTTTCACCTTCTCTGGTTACCAGAATCCCATTCATCTTCAAAGAGTGATCCCAGCTGCCACATCTTCTGGGAGATTTTATTCATTCCTGAGCTGTCATAAATTATTTCTTCTTCCAACCCCCTCCACACTTGGCTGCAATCCTAATATATTACCTTTCTTTTTTTTTTTTTTTGTCCTTAGGTTTCCATGCTTATCCTTCTGTCTCCCAGTGGATGTCAGTTCTTTTTTTTTAATATATTTATTGATTATGCTATTACAATTGTCCCATTTCCCCCCCCACTCCACTCCATCCTGCCCACCCTCCTCCCTCCCACATTCCCCCCCCATAGTTCATGTCCATGGGTCATACTTATAAGTTCTTTGGCTTCTACATTTCCTACACTATTTTTACCCTCCCCCTGTCTATTTTCTACCTATCATCTATGCTACTTATTCTCTGTACCTTTACCCCCCTCTCCCCTTCCCACTCCCTTATTGACAACCCTCATGTTCTAGTTGTTTGCCTAGTTTGCTCTCGTTTTTGTTTTATGTGTGGCCGTTAATAACTGTGAGTTTGCTGTCATTTTTACTGTTCCTATTTTTGATCTTCTTTTTCTTAGGTAACTCCCTTTAACATTTCATATAATAAGGGCTTGGTGATGATGAGCTTCTTTAACTTGACCTTATCTGAGAAGCACTTTATCTTCCCTTCCATTCTAAATGATAGCTTTGCTGGATACAGTAATCTTGGATGTAGGTCCTTGCGTTTAATCTTGGGTAATGTAATTATGATGTGCCTTGTTGTGTTCCTCCTTGGGTCCAGCTTCTTTGGGACTCTCTGAGCTTCCTGGACTTCCTGGAAGTCTATTTCCTTTGCCAGATCGGGGAAGTTCTCCATTATTTGTTCAAATAAGTTTTCAATTTTTTGTTCTTCCTCTTCTCCTTCTGGCACCCCTATAATTCGGATGTTGGAACGTTTCAAGGTGTCCTGGAGGTTCCTAAGCCTCTCCTCATTTTTCCGAATTCTTGTTTCTTCATTCTTTTCTGGTTGGATGTTTGTTTCTTCTTTCTGGTCCATACCATTGATTTGAATACCAGTTTCTTTCTCATCACTATTGGTTCTCTGTACATTTTCCTTTGTTTCTCTTAGCATAGGCTTCATTTTTTCATCTGTTTTTCGAACAGATTCAACCAAGTCTGTGAGCATATTGATAACCAGTGCTTTGAACTGTGCATCCGATAGGTTGGCTATCTCTTCCTCGCTTAGTTGTATTTTTTCTGGAGCTTTGAAGTGTTCTGTCATTTGGGCCATTTTTTGTTTGTTTGTCTTGGTGCGTCTGTTACTTTAAGGGGCGGAGCCTTAGGTGTTCACCGGGGCGGGGTAATGCTGGAATGCTGGTGGCTGCGCTGTGACGCTGTACGTGGGGGAGGGGCCAAGCGGGAGCAATGGCGCCCGCCTCACTGTCCTCCGGATTTCAATCTTTCACTCCGATGCCCACAGTCAAACTGGGCGCCTCTGGTGCTGGTTCCCGAGTAAGTGGGCCTGTGCACACTCTAGGCCCCTGTGGGTCTCTCCAGCGACCTCTCCTGTGAGGCTGGGAGTCTCTCCTGCTGCCGCCCCAACCCCCAGGGGCGCTTTCAATCAGAGGTTTGAGGCTTTATTTCCCCGAGCTGGAACCCTGGGTTGCACGGTCTGCTTCACTGCCCGCCGTTCAGGTTTATCTGTGGGCGAATGTGGTGCCGCAGGGTGCTACCCGCCACTCTGCCTGCCCCACTCTCCGCCACTCTGAGTCCAGCCCTCTGGGATTATCTGTGCAAATGTGGGGCCACAGGGTCTGCTAGTTCTCAGACTGCCTGCGCCATTTGTCCCACACTCCGCCAGTCTCAGTCCTGCCACAGCCACGCGAGTCCTCTCCACCCCGGTGCCCGTCTTCGCCCCTCCTACCAGTCTGGATGTGTTTATTTTCTATTTCCTTGGTGTCAGTCCCCCTTGCTGTTCGATTCTCTGTCAGTTCTGGTTGTGTGTCTACCTACGCTGCCATCTTGGTTCCCCTGGATGTCAGTTTTTTGAGGATGGCGTCAATGGCCCATTTCTCATCTTTTCCATCTCCAAAACTTCCTGGTGCTTTACACATGGTAGCTGCCTAGTGAATATTTGTTGAAGGAACTTTGTTGAATTTTCACTCAGTCAGGCCAGAATGGAAAAGGCAATTCCCACTGGGCTAGGTCAGCAGAGATGTCCTCAGACTATAGGCTGGGAAAGGACGCGGAGAGGCCACCTCATCTATCTCTGCCTCAGGCAAACTCAGTGAAGCCTGACAAGAAGAATGAGGCTTATTCTGCTTGCTGAGGAAGGAGGGAGTCCGAGGTGAACCCGAACACTCTTTGTCAGGAATCCTCCTTTCAGTTCATCCTGAAGCCCGTGTGTTGGTCATTATAGTTAGAGCAGCACTTTAGCTGCTGATTTTTATTATTATGGGATTAACTGAGATTGCTGTGCAGGTCCCACGAGGCTCTTTAAAGCCACTGCCTCAGATATTGAAAGCACTGTTGGATAGTAGAGCTAATAAAATGTGCTTGGCAGGTGCACCCTATTTAGCAAAGTTTCATACCTCCAGCCCCCAGGACTGATAAGAATGAAAGATTTTCCCATACTTCAGCATTAAAGCAAAAATAAGCTGTAATTTTTATCTTCAATGTTTATTTAGAATCACCTTATTATTGTGAAAAAGGGGGGGAAGGAAGAATACCCAACCCTCTCTCCTGTCCCATTTTCCCTTACATGGAAAATAGAACCATGTCTTATAAAATGGCTTTTCTTCAGCACTAATTCCCAAGCAATGGACTTTCAATGAAATGCCTCAGTATTGGTGGCTGGAATCATTTTGAGAATCTCTACATTATTAATAAAAATGATTGCTAAGCAAAATGTAATGATAATATATGGTGTAATACAGGGGATGTGGACCATCCAGTGGGGAAGTCAAACAGTGGTCTGGTGATGGTCTCCCAAAAGGGCAGGGAACATTCAATTCCCAACCCTAGTCCCAGTCCCTACCCACCACTCACTCCTACCCCTAAACTCCCAAGACCCTCTCCAACAAACAAGCCTATTCTCTGCCCACAGGGATTCTACATGGACCTGCCTGTCAGGTAGAAAATACCTGACCACTTAGGGACCTGCTCTTGACCTTGCGTAATCTCACAAAGTGGTCATGATATTTATGGTGGATTTTGGACACATATCAGTCGAGGCAGGACAGTGTTAAGAATGTTGGCTCTGGTATCAGAGGGTCCAGAGCTTGAATCCCATTCAGAAAACTTATTAGCATTGTGACCTTGGATAAGTTATTTATCCCTTGGGCTTCAGTTTCCTGCCTATAAAACGGGGGTAAAAATAATGACCTTATCGGGTTGCTGAGCTGAAGCAGATGAATCCGTGTATATAAAGCAGTGAGCATGGGCCCCTTGAAACAACACCTGCTGTCACTTAACTTACTCCCCAAATGCACATTTGTGTGTGAGCACCCTGGGCATCACTATGATTCAAATGATCAGGGGTGATGGTTTCAGCATCATGGGGGACGCCAAGGGGGTCATATTCAGGAAATGAAGAAAGAGGAGCCCCCTTAGCACCTCTAAAATCTCTGCACATTGATCGCCTCTGCCCCTCCCCAGGACAAAAAAGACTGACACGTGTCCCTCCCTTGGAACACCCCTCCCCATCGTCATCCCTGACATCCTACACCTCCAGCCAGACTGAAGCAGGTCAGGGCCAGTTCCCATGCTGCCCTGTTTCTCAGCCTCAGCATTCTGGTTCACGCCCAGCACCCCCCAACCTGCTCCATCCCTCCTGCTGCAGACATTGCCTCAGGGGGCAGATGTGGTGGCCACAACTTAATTGATTGGAGACACACAGACAGCTACTTAGTCCTTCCACTCTGGGAACTCCAGTGATCAACACTTAAGGTTGATCACAGTGCAAAGCCTGTGGCTTCTCATTCAGAGGAAAATTTGGGTAGAGCCTACCACCTTCCCCTCCTCTTCTTATTTCTGGGACTTTGGCTCCTACACTCTCTGGTGCTCACAGAGAGCTATAATGGCGCCTTGGTTTCCCTAGAACATTCCAGAACACCCTCTGCCTCAGGGACTTTGCATTAGCTATTTCCTCTGTCCCAGCACACTTCCCCCTGAGGTCCACCAGGCTTGCTCCTTCTCTTGTAGGACTCCATTCAAATACCAGCCTCTTTGCTGACCCATTATTTCAAATTGCAACTTACTCCCTGCTCCTGGCTGCTTTTTCTCCCTAGCCTCTCTCCACCTCCCCCTCAGGACACACCCTCTGAGTTAATATCCTATCAGTAAGATACTTCTGGCTTTTCATACTTATACTTCAAAGAATACACACATCTCTAAAAGTAATATTTTCTTCAGCTGATGTTTATATAGGGAAAATGTGTACTTACATCTCACTGGCTCCATGTGCCATCTTTAATAAAATGACATACAAGACAGTCTTTAGTTACAATCCAAACACAATTGGTAGAATGTCAGAAACATGTGCACATATTTTGAAAGGTTTTTTGAGTGTGCGTGGTGACTAACACTTCGTTTTGGAAAATTGCTTTGTGGGGGTTTTTACTGTAAAAATAAAAATTTACTGTAAATTTTATTGCATTGTTACTTAAAAATTGTTAATCATTTGATATTTGCCTTGCTTATTTGCCATCACTCACCGTAAAGATGGTGCTTATAATACGGGATGAAAACTGTACATGTTATGCCCACCTGGTGACTGTTAACGTCACCAATTAATCAGAGACCAGAAAGTGACAATGTGAACAAGCGTAATTATGTACTTCATAGGTGTTCAGTGTTTAGGTTGCATGTTAGGAAACTGACTGGAGGTTTCTGTGGACTTATAACATATCCTAATTTTTCCCATTTAACATAGTGTATGGAGAGAAACCAAGATGGAGGCGTAGGTATACACACTGTGCCTCCTCAGACAACCAAAAGAAGGACAACAATTTAATAACAAAAAACAACCAGAACTGACAGAAAATGCACAGAAGTCTGACAACCAAGGAGATAAAGAAGAAACATTCATCCAGACCAGTAGGAGGGGCAGAGACGGGCAGGCAGGGTGGACAGGACCCTTGGCTACGCAGCCGGACCCTGAGACTGGCAGATTGTGGAGTGAAATGGGCAGGCAGTGCGACCGTTAGCCTACCCTAAGGCCCCACATTCGTGCATAGATATACTGGGAGGAATGAAGGGGGAGTGAAACAGACTGTGCAACCCAGGGCTTCAGCGCAGGGAAATAAAGCCTCAAACCTCTGATTGAAAACACCCATGGGGGTTGAGGAGGCAGCAGGAGAAACTCCCAGCCTCACAGAAGAGGTCGTTGGAGAGACCCACAGGGGCCTAGAGCGTGCACAAACCCACCCACTTGGGAATTAGCACCAGACGGGCCCAGTTTGATTGTGGGTAGCGGAGGGAGTGACTGAAATCTGGCAGAGAGTGGAGCAGGCGCCATTGCTCCCTCTCGGCCCCTCCCCCACATACAGCGTCACAGCAGAGCGACCAGTGTTACCCCGCCCCCGTGAACACCTAAGGCTCCGCCCCTTTACATAACAGATGCACCAAGACAAAAAAAAATGTCCCAAATGAGAGAACAGATCAAAGCCCCAGAAATAATTCAACTAAGCAGTGAACAGATAGCCAACCTATCAGATGCACAGTTCAAAACACTAGTAATTAGTATGCTCACAGAATTGGTTGAATTTGGTTGCAGATTAGATGAAAAAATGAAGGCTATGCTAAGAGAAACAAAGGAAAATGTACAGGGAACCAATAGTGATGGGAAGGAAACTGGGACTCAGATCAATGGTGTGGACCAGAAGGAAGAAAGAAACATCAAGAAAAGAATGAAGCAACAGGAATTCAGAAAAATGAGGAGAGGCTTAGGAACCTCCAGGACATCTTGAAACATTCCAACATCTGAATTATAGGGGTGCCAGAAGGAGAAGAGGAAAAACAAAAAATTGAAAACTTATTTGAACAAATAATGAAGGAGAACTTCCTTAATCTGGCAAAGGAAATAGACTTCCAGGAAGTCCAGGAAGCTCAGAGAGTCCCAAAGAAGCTGGACCCAAGGAGGAACACAACAAGGCACATCATAATTACATTACCCAAGATTAAACGCAAGGACCTACATCCAAGATTACTGTATCCAGCAAAGCTATCATTTAGAATGGAAGGGAAGATAAAGTGCTTCTCAGATAAGGTCAAGTTAAAGAAGCTCATCATCACCAAGCCCTTGTTATATGACATGTTAAAGGGATTTATCTAAGAAAAAGAAGATAAAAAATATGAACAGTAAAGATGACAGCAAACTCACAGTTATTAACAACCACACCTAAAACAAAAACAAAAGCAAACTAAGCAAGCTACTAGAACAGGAACACAACCACAGAAATGGAGATCACACAAAGGGTTATCAATAGGGGAGTTGAGGGGGAGGGGAGAAAGTTACGGAGAATAAGTAGCATAAATGGTAGGTAGAAAATAGACAGGGGTAGGGTAAGAATAGTATAGGAAATGTAGAAGCCAAAGAACTTATATGTATGACCCATGGATGTGAACTATAGGGGAGGAATGTGTGAGGGAGAGGGTGGGCAGGATGGAGTGGAGTGAAGGGGGAGAAATGGGGCAACTGTAATAGCATAATCAATAAATATAATTTTTAAAAATACAATAAAATAAAATATCAAAAAAAAACCCATAGTGTTTGTCATTTGTTTTGCTTATGGTCTACCTGCCCTCACTGGCCTATGAGCTCTGTGTGAGCAAGGCCTTCAGTCTGTTTCGTTCCCTGTCATCTCCCAGCACATAACAGGAGCTCAGCGAGTTCTTAAAGGAAACCTATCTGGCCTCCTTGAGCTCCAGCAGGGGCTACCTCATAAGGACCTGCTAGCCTCTGTGTGCAACACTGGCCCCTCACCTAGGCTCACACCCCACACAGAAGCTCCCATAGTGTATGTGGGGGTCTAACTTGGGGAAGGCTGAAAAGTCTGTGCAGCTCTGGACAGCCCATGGAAGGTTCCCAAGAATACGAGTTGACATTGCAGCACTAAAGCTTTAGATGCCTACGTAAACTAGAGGAAGACGCTGCTATGGTAATTGAGCACCTACTATGTAAAGCAGTGATCGGCATCTAATGTATGCATCACGCAGCTTCTTCTGAAATGGCTGCCAATGACCCCTGCCTCCTGGCACCCACACTCTGCACAATCCCCTCCTTTTGTGGGTGGGCTGGATCTAGTGTGTGAGTTACAATACAGGCAGAATTGATGGGATGTCACTTCTAAGATTATGTTAGAAAAACTGGGACTTCCTTCCCTCTCTCCTGAACACTGGACCCAGGCCATTTTGGGATTGAATCTGGGTCTAGCAATAGTGTGATCTCCAGCAATTTGCTTTATGTCTCTGAGCCTCAGAGTCCTCACTTGTGGAAAAAGCTGTGGGGAAGACTAGATGGAGTAATGTGTATTAGTGATCCACTGCTGCATAACAAATCACCCTCAAACTGAATAACTTAGTTTTCGCCATCTCTGAGGATTAGGAATTCCATTGAACTCTGGCTGGTCCTGTAGTTCAAGGTATCATAAAACAATGATCCAGGTATCAGCTGTGCAACAGTACAATCTTATTTTCCCTCCAGAGGTCTGCCATGGGAATGGCGGTAGAGCCCTACCCAACACTTGTCCCAGATTTCTGGCTGTCTGTCTCAAGGCAACATAAAAACCAATGTGCATCTTCAGAGAGGATCTTTCAAACACTAGTTATAGCTACTTCCCCCCAAACAGGCCATAAAACTTCAGGGGATAAAATCTATTTTTATTTCCGGGAAACCATCTGCTTCCCTTCTAATTGAGAAATTTGACCAGAGCTGGAAAACAATAAACAGATATTTGAAGATGGTGTGCAGTTGGCCTAATTTTTCTCTCTCATATCTGTAATCTCTCATTTTGTCGAAAGGCCACTACCCAGGATCAAAGAGGACTGAAGAATCAGGTCGTCACTAAGTATCAATTCATGCAGTGTGGGCTCTGTGAAGCAGACCTTCATGCTAGGCATGCAAGCCCCTCGGAAAGCGTGCCTGAGGCCTGTCATGGACAGACACAAGGTGGCAGTGAGTCACCTTGGACCTCTCAGTGCTCTGCCTCTAGTGAGGTCCCTTCCATTTTTCTCCCCTTTCGGCAGTGCATCTCCCCCAAGACATCTCAGAGAAGGGCTCTTTCCCTCCTAGGGGTTGTACCCCATTCACCCACCCCTCATCAGAGGGCAGCCTGGCCAGCCTCACCCATGATCTTCAGGAATGACTTCATGACTGGATGGCTTCCATCCGTGCTGAACAGTGGCCATCTCTGCAGGCTGCTTCCTCATCTGAGAGTAAAATACTGAACTGAATTGCTTTTATTGTTTCATAAGGAGAAATCTATACTAACAAATGAAATCAACTTATTCAAACCTGACTAATTAGTCTACTTCAGTCATACAATAATATAGACTTCTTCCCCCAATAGAAGAGGCTTAGACCAGAATCACAGAAAACACTTCCCCTCCTCAACTTGCTTGGTGGGGGGGGCTGCCCTTCTTAGTCCACCTTCACTTCTGCACAGACCTTCTGGTTACAGAGAAGGTGGAGATAGCCTCCTCCCTCTGACCCTGTCTCAGGGCCATGAGCTCTCTCTGGACAAAGATCCCAGGCGAAACACAGATATGTCATGCACACCTGCATTACCTAGTTGTTTTTAGCTGTGACCGATAAATATGGTTAATCACTCTCTATCCAGGAAACATGAGGTTCCAAAAGTTATAGACAAAATTTGTACATAAATAAAAATTAATCTAACAAAACCAATATGCTTTTACATTGAAGGACAAATGTTTCATTGCACTGCATGATAATTATGCAGATATCCAATTTATTAATATAATGGGTACACTAACAAATAAAGGATTGACCTCCTACAAATGTTTGTAATTTTCTTATGTATTTGTAATCAAACATGGTGGCCTCATTTTTTCTCCTATGATATGCACTGTTATAATTAAGCAAAAGATGAAGGTATAATGAAAACTATAGACCTGGGTCCCATGTACCTCACTCTCTCCATGGCTCTGTCTGCTGTAGGCCAAGATTTGACTTTGTCAGAAGAGCACATCTTTGAGGACTGGGCTGGGAAGGAGGGCGTGGTGATGCCACAATCAGGGACCACAGGAATGATGAAGATGGAGGAGAACAATTTGGGATGACCAGGAGCTTAGAGAAGGAGGCCAGGACAAAGGTGTAGCTAGGGACAGATTCGACAGAGCTTAGCTAACTACCTCAGTGACCTCAATTAACCTTAAGCTATTTAAGCTCTCCCAGCCTCCTTTTTCTCCCTGATAAAATGGAGGTAATAACAGTAGCTACCTTACTGGTTTATTGTGAAGATTAAAGAACCAAATGCTTAATAAATGTATTTTGCACAACTCCCAGCACATAGTTGATGCTTGATAAATGGAAACAATGTGTGCTATTTTCATTAACAATAAATCTGAGTGTGGCTTCCAACGCAGGTCCAACTTAGGAGGTGGGAGGAAGCCCAGCAGGACACCTGGCACCAGGTGATGCCTTTAAGCTGCTGTGGGTGGGACTCTTTTACAAGCAACCCTGGGAGTTTTCCACAAAACAGAATTGATTAGGTCACCCTGCAATATGGCCAGCATTCCTCACCCTTATTATGATGTCTGCAATTCCAGATACCAAGTGCCCAGCTCCTGCTCTGGGGTGAAGCTTCCAAAAAGTCTGCCATTGATACTAAGCATTTGTGTTGATGGAACACCGGCCAAAAGACTGCACATGTGTGTGTTGCTTGGGGTGAGGTTACCAGCATGGTCACAGTAGTACTTAGGTTAGGGACAGCCAGCTAGGGATGGTAGCACAGGGCACAATAAAGACAAATTCTGAATTTCAAACATCTGACATTTGAGGTCATAGAACAAGAGAAGGATGAGAGATGGAGAAGGTGGCCTTTGGCAAATGAGCCAGGAAGATCTGTCCTAAGATGGGATTGGGGCCCGTGAGTAGCTCCATGTCACAGTATACTCCTGGAAAGGCAAGTCTTGTGGCTGTGCCTCAGGTCCCAGCAACTCCTGGTAATAAGGCTTCAGAAACAGAATGGTCAGTGTTGGCTAAGCTAAGAGAAGCCCTCCACATCACACCTCCTTTCCAGCTACCTATGTCTTAACCCAGCAGCTCTAGCAACTGTAATGCCCTCTCATGACAGAGTCAGCAACCAAGCTAAAGACTCAGATACAGTTCACCTCAGTCCCACTACAGGATATGCACTAACAACAGTGATGTTGAATGGGCACTTACTACATCCAAGACTAATGCTTTCCTGGATCCTTGCATTTCATCCTCAAATAGCTATGAAAACTCATGGTATCTACATCGTATAGATGAGGAAACTGAGACTAGAGAGGTAAAATGAACTGCCCAAAATCCACAGTGAATGAAGTGGTAGAAATGAGAGGAAAATTAGCCCGTATTTGACCGACTCTGAGCTTTCCTTGAATGCACAGGACTCTCCTTCTGTCTGATGTGAGGGCCCAGGCCATAGGACTTCCCTCTCCTGATGGGGAAAGGGCTAGAGATAGCACAGATGCTGGGTGCCTAGAGGTAGGAAGAAAATGAAGGCAGGAATGTCAAAGATAAAGGCTCCAGCTTTACTGTTTACTCACTTCCAGCCAGGTGGATCCTGGAAGAGGAGGTACCAGACAGGGTTTGTGCTGGGGGCTACCACATGCAACCACCCCAGGCCAACAGTTGCATCCCGGACTAACAAGAACCCCCTAACCAGGTCTCCTTCCACCTCCATAAGCTGAGTTAGCATCTTGCAAATCAAGAAAGGTCAGATCAGGGTATTCCCAAGCTTAAGGGTGATGAGCTTTCTAACTTTTAAGAAAGGATCAGCCGTGCCCTGGCTTGTGTGGCTCAGTGGATTGAGTGCTGGCCTGAAAACCAAAAGGTCATTTGTTCGATTCCCAGTCAGGGCACATGCCTGGGTTGTGGGCCAGGTCCCCGGTAGGAGGCGCACGAGAGGTGACCGATAGATGTTTCTCTCACATGTTGATGTTTCTCTCCCTCTTCCCCCATCTAGAAATAAATAAATAAAATCTATTTTAAAAAAGGATCAGAGAACCAAGTCATAATCTCACTTAAGGTTTGAACAATTCATGATAATTAGCCCCCCAAGTATACACTCAACATATCCCTTTACTCTGTTAAGCCTTCCCAAACACTACCACTAATTTAGGATTATTGAAAGCCCATGGACCTGTGTCTGCTGGCTGCTTGGAACATCCCAGTGGTGACCTTAAGTCACAACCAATGCATTTTAAACTGTACCCTAATAACAGGCCAAGATTCCAAACATTCATTTGTAAATAGGGTGCTTGGGATGAGGGAGGCATTTCTCCAAATAAACAATGCTGGTTAAATACTAGCCCACAGAAGCCAATTAGCACACACCTTAACTCTAGTAACAAATACTTAAAGAACCTATGGAGACCTACTGCAGGTTCTGGCATAGCCAGGGAGTTTGGGCTTTGCTCTGAATTTATTAGAGTGCTGTGAACAAACTTTCTTCTTGGAGTTACCCAAGGAAAGTAATGTTTTGCAACAGCGAATATGTATGTGTTATGCAGTGCAGGCTGAAGCAGAGAGACTAGTAAGGGTGATGCTGCAAAAATCCAATTTGAGTTGATAAAGGCTTGACGTAAGGTGATTACAACTGAAAGAGGAAAAATTTTATTTGCATTCATGAATTCAACCAATGCTTGTTGAGCATTGACTCTGTACCCTGGAGATTCACTTATTCATACATTCTATTGTCAGACAAATATTTGTTGAACATCTATTACATGTGGGAATCTGTGTTAGACTCTGGAGACATAGAGGTTCCCTATCTTAATTAAAGTCTGTAATCCAGAAAGGTATATAGATATTGAAAGTAATAATTGCTGGTGTGGTGCATGTGAGGAGGGAGAAGGAAAAGGTGCAGTGAGTTACACAACAGCAGAAGAGTAAGCGGTAGATGATTTGGGAAAGTTTCTCTAAGGAAGAGGGACTTATAAACTGACACTGGAAGATTGGGTATAGTTTGTCAGATCAAAAAGGGAGAGAGGGAAGAACAGTGTGTACAAGCGAGTATGTGCAGCAGCCTCAACCCAGAGGTGGTGGGGGAAAATCAATGCATTTAAGAGATGTTGAAGAGGTTGACTGGTCAAGGCTTGGTGATGAGCAAGATGTGGGAGGTTAGGGAGAGAGAAAAATGATGGATGAGTCCTGGGCTCCTGGGTGTCAGCAAGTCGGTAGGTCACAGAGTCAGCTACTGAGGTAGGAATCATTAAGGGAGGAACAGGTTTGATGGGGAAAAATCTGAGATCAGTTTGGACAGGTTTTGTCCAGCACTTCCAAGATAAACAAGTAGAGATTTCAGGAGGATGTTGCAGAGCTGAGTCTGGATCTCAGGTCATTTGAGCCCATGAAAGGGACCTCAAAATTATCAACATTGAGGTGGAAATTGTGGTCACAAGGAGAACTAGGTCACAGGTGAAGAAGGGGTGCCAGGGGAGTGGTATTTAGAGCTAAAAGGGATTATAGAGACAAGTCAAAGAAGACTGGACAGAAGCTGATATCCAACTAGCTGCAAAGGACAGAGAAAGGAGGGAGGTAAAGGTGACTAGATTGTCTTGGGTGCCAGAGAGAATCAGCAGGAAGAAGAGAGTGAGGAGCCATAGCCCCATCAATACCAGCCAGTCAGTGAGGACACACTGTATGATGACTCCCTCTTCAGCACCAAGGTTCTCACCAGGTTTCTCCTCCTCCAAAGACAGAGAGCTGATGGACAGATTAACAAGTGATTGATCAATTAACAGATCAAGTCTGTCCATATTTAGTGAACACCTGTCACATGTTCACCACTGTCCCCTACTCTGAAAATAAAATTAAACATGACATGGCTACTCCCTAAAGAAAGAGGACAGATAGACATGAAGACAGCCAATAATGACCTATATAATGTGACTTGGTCAATAACAGACATAGAAGTGTATATGCTGGGCACATTACTGAGGGCATGAAGGAAGGAGTAGCCCTTCTACTTCCTAGAAGGGGTTCAACTCTAGTATCTGTATTAGTTTCCCAGGGTTTCCATACCAAAGTACCAAAAACTTGGTACTTGGTTGTTCTATAAACAACAGAAATGTAGTCTCTCGGTTCCTGGAAGCTAGAGTCTGAAATCAAGGTGTCAGAAGGGTCATACTTTCTCTAGAGGATCTAGAGGAGGATCTTCCCTTACCCATTCCTAGGTTCTAGTGGTTCCCAGCAATTATTTTCCTTGGTATTTCCTGCTTATAGGACCTATTCCTTTCTTCTTCTTCTGTGACAATATCTTGGCCTCCATCTTTGTGTGGCCTTCTTCCCTATGTCTTGGTGTTCAAATCTCCTCCTTTCTCTTATGAAAACAACTGGGCTTAAGTTCTACTCTAACTCAATATAACTTTATGTGAACTTGATTACATCTGCAAAGACTCCATTTCCAAATAAGGTGCCATTCACAGATATCAAGGATTAGACACAATTCAACCCACTACAGTATACATCTCTCTCTAGCACCAGGCTATTGGGTGCCTGGTACCCAATAGATGCTCAAAATATTGTTTACTTAATTATATCACTGCCTATGATGATGTCAGAAGACGGGAGATGAGGGCCTTTGCTTAAGGATTATGATTGCACCTGACATGTGGTCCTAAGGTCAATTCAGAGAAAGGATTTTGCAGCTCATGGCTATCAGCCTTTTTTGAAAATTCTCAATTAACAAGTGAATTTTACTATTTTCTTACAAAGGAGAAAAAGAAATTATTTCATTGAGAGAAATTCTAAAATAGATTTAAACTTTTGATCATATATGTCCTTGAAGTTTTAATGTGGATGACTTTTCCCAAGCACATTAAGAATTCTCCTGAAATTGATAAGATTCTATGAAAAGAAATTCAGCACTAGATGACAAAATTTAAAATATATGTACCCTTTGACCCAGTCATTTTAGTTCTAGGAATTTTTCCTACAGATACACTGTCACACATGTAAAACAACTAGTACCAGTTTTTTCATTTTAAAATCACAGCAGTTTTGATCTATAGAATGCTAGTTAAATAAATAATGATACATCCAAGCAATTAAGTGACATCATGTCATTTAAGATTGATTTTACAGCACATAACAGAAATCTGGCTACTCTGGATTTAACAAATAAAGAGGTTTTTTTCCCTGGTAATAAGAAGTCAGAGGTTGGTGGCCCAGAGCAGATATGATGGCCCTACCCAACCACCTGCTACTCTACTTCTTAGTCATCTGAGCAGGAGCTTTCTTCCTCATGCTCACAAAATGGCTGCTGTGGGCTTAGCCACCATGGCCACATTCCAGGCAGAGAGAAAAAAAGAGAAGGAAAGACAGAAGCTCTCCCTTTTTACCAGGAAAGTAACTACTTTCCCAGAAGCACCATCCAATAAACTCAAACTTATACCTCACTGATCTCAACCAGGTATATGGCCATTCTGTGTACAAGACAAGCTGCAAACTGCAGCTTCCAAAGAACTTGAGGTTGGGTTGGTTTGAAAGAAGAAATGGCAACTAAAAGTCATGAAGAAGAATAAGGCAGCTTGGTACGTGTTTCTGTGGGTCTGTCACCAAGAAATACTAGGTACCAAAGTATGCAGCAGTACGTGTAGCCTGCTGTAAACGTGTATTATAACATATCCTGTGTACATACTATATATACATGTATACCATATGTATACACACATACAACATGCTGTTATGTGTGTATGTGTATATTCCTTTAAAGGCACAGACTGTGTCTAGAACTAAATACACAAACTGCTGACAAGCATTTGCTTCTGGGAAGGAGTCCTAAGAGGCAGGGGACTGAGGAAGGAGGAAAACTTTTATTCTTTGCTCTTTTATGATTTTGAATGTTACAACATACACATCTATTATCTATTCAAATATTAAGTGATTTTTAGAAGACAGAAAGAACACGTCGAAGAATAACACAACTTTTACCTTGTTGTTGGTACGATGTGAGTGTTGTCACCCTGAGGTCAAAAACATGAGAGACACTGAGAAACTAACTGGATGTTTTTATTTCTTTTTCTTTTTTACTCTTTTAACTGGATGCTTTTTCAATGACTATAAGAGTTGTGGCCTGCCAGGTGGGAAAATATGAAAGGAATGTAGATTCTTTGGCAAAATCAGGCAGTAAATTAAGAGGCTACAAAAGAGTCACATAAGCATGGCAGACGGTGATAGCTGCAAGGGGCTTTAGAGCCAGAGAGGAATGTATTAAAAGTCTGCAGAGAGCCAAAGGCACGTAAAATCAGTGAAGGGAGGGAAGCGGGAGATCCGGAAAAAGAATTAGGTGACCCAGTCCTAGTACAGCTCAGTGTCCCAGCAGGGTCTTGGGCACAAGCCAACTCCGTCTCCTGGCCAAAACCTTCTGAATACCGTTTAACCTCAGTCTCTCAAGATAGCACTTCAACTTGCTAGAGACAAGTGTGTCCTTAGTAGGTAACTGGCACTCGCTCTGAGAAGGCGAGGATTAATCATAGAGACAATAAAGGAACTCCAATCCACCTGTCCTTTTATAAATTTAGGAATAATCTATGTATGCTTGGTATTTACAAGGTTAGTCAGTTTTATGAGAAGTTGGTACTTTACAGCAGCTACCAGATTTGCTGTGTGATTCCAGCTTCATGTGTAATAGAGTAATTGGTTTATGTTTAAGATTTTAAGGTGAAAGAGTAGAAGAACAAAGCTGGTAAACAATATTGAAACACTTAAGAGAATTTAAGAGTCTCCATATTTATAAGTTTCATGTATATTTATAAGAATTACTTAATTTGGAGGTAGGTTTTCTTACTCTACTTGGAGTGCAAAAAAGAAAATAGAATTATTTATAAATATTTAAGGAAAATTAATTAAATTCCAAAAAGCTTTTGTAAATAATTGTTAAAATGTATTCTTTTTTTTGCATTTAACATATTTTTGAATTTTGCCTTTCACTTTTTTCCTTTCTTTTCTTTTTTTAAATATATTTTATTGATTATGCTATTACAGTTGTCCCATTTTCTTCTTCCCTTTATTCCCCTCCACCTTGTACCCCCCCATCATCATTCTCCTACCTTAGTTCATGTCCATGGGTCATTTATATAAGTTCTTTGGCTTCCCCATTTCCCATACTATTCTTAACCTCCCCTGTCTATTTTGTACCTACCATTTATGCTTCTTATTCCCTGGAACTTTTCCCCCATTCTCCACCCCCTCCCCACTGATAACCCTCCATGTGATCTCTATTTCTGTGGTTCTGTTCCTGTTCTAGTTGTTTGTTTAGTTCATTTTTGTTTTTGTATTTGTATTTTTAGGTTTGGTTGTTGATAATTGTGAGTTTGTTATCATTCTACTATTTGTATTTCTTATCTTCTTTTCCTTAGATAAGTCCCTTTAACATTTCATAGAATAAGGGCTTGGTGATGATGAACTCCTTTAACTTGACCTTGTCCGGGAAGCACTTTATCTGCCCTTCCATTCTGAATAATAGCTTTGCTGGATAGAGTAATCTTGGATGTAGATTCTTCCCTTTCATTACTTTGAACACTTCTGTCCAGCCCCTTCTTGCCTGCAAGGTTTCTTTTGAGACATCAGCTTATAGTCTTATGTGCGCTCCTTTGTATGTAACTGTCTCCTTTCCTCTTGCTGCTTTTAAGATTCTCTCCTTATCTTTAATCTTGGCTAATGTAATTATGATATGCCTTGGTGAATTCCTCCTTGGGTCCAACTTGTTTTGGACTCTCTGACTTCCTGGACTTACTGGAAGTCTATCTCCTTTACCAGATTGGGGGAGTTCTCCTTCATTATTTGTTCAAATAAGTTTTCAATTTCTTGCTCTTCCTCTTCTCCTTCTGGTACTCCTATGATTTGGATGTTGGAACATTTAAAGTTGTCCCACAGGTTCCTAAGCCTCTCCTCATTTTATTTTAATTCTTGTTTCTTCATTCTGTTCTGGGTTGAATATTTACTTCTTCCTTCTGCTCCAAACTGTTGATTTGAGTCCCAGTTTCCTTCCCTTCACTGTTGGTTCCCTTTATTTCACTTTTATAGCCTTCACTTTCTCCTCTATTTTGTGGCCATACTCAACCAGTTCTGTGACATCCTGATTACGTGTTTTGAACTGTGCATCTGATAGGTTGGTTATCTCTTCATCTCTTAGTTGTATTTTTTCTGGAGCTTTGATCTGTTCTTTTATTTGGGTCATTTTTTTTTTGTCTCGGCACACCCGTTACATATAAGAGGCGGAAACTTAGGTATTTGCCAGGGTGGGGCAACCCAGGTCACTGCGTTGTGACACTATGTGAGGGAGGGGTCAGAGAGGGAACAATGCCATTTGCTTGGCTCTCAGCCGACTTTCAGTTACCTCCTCCACTACCCACAAGCAAATTGTGCCCTTCTGGTACTGATTCCTGTTGGGTGGGTTTGTATATATTCTAGGCCCCTGTAAGTCTCTCCAACAAACTCTCCTGGGAGGCTGGGAGTTTCTCCTATCACCTGAACCCCCACAGGATTTTTCAGTCAGAGGTTTTGAGGCTTTATTTCCCTGAGCTGGAACCCTGGGTTGTATAGTCTGTCTTGTTCTTCAGTTGTTCCCCCCGCTTTATCCACACGCAAATGTGGGACCTCCTGCTCCGCCAACTGCTGCCTTGCCCGACCCAGACCTCCAGCCACCACCTTGCCTCGAGTCCTCTCTGCCCAGGCTGCCCGTCTTCACCCCTCCTACCAGTCTGGGTGAATGTTTCTTCTTTAACTCCTTGGTTGTTGGACTCCCATACACTTTGATTTTCTGGCAGTTCTGGTTATTTTTTGTTTTTAAGTTTGTTGTTGTCCTTCTTTTGTTTGTGCAAGAAAGCAAAGTGTATTCATCTATGCCTCCATCTTGGCTAGAAGTTGTTTTTTCTTTTTTTTTATTGTTGTTCAATTACAGTTTTCCCCATTTCCCCCCATTGTTCTCCCCTGCCCTACCCACCCCCATCACCCACATTCAATCCTCCCCCCACCCCATTGTCTTTGTCCATAGGTCCTTTAAATATGTTCCTTGACTTGACCATCCCTAGATTTCAAAGCTGAAGAAATTTTTTAAACATATAACTTAAAAAAAATTGAATAGTAAGTGATATATCATCAAATGAAAAAGCAAGTTACAGAGCCATAGTTTGGTGTGATCCCATTTCAGTAAAAGAAAGAAACCCAAACCCCAGCATATGTGTGTATTTGCCAGCATATGTTGCGTGGGCAACACCAAAGCTGTGAGAGTATCCACTTCGCATCTGCCAGGAGGAGGGTAGAAATGGAAGTGAGTCACAGGGAGCTGGTCTTCATATATTTTTGACTGCTTCACTTATATTAACCAATGTGTTGTACTATTGTAATTTGAAAAATATCAAATAAAAAATGTCTAGAAAAGAAATAGCTTTTTTCCAATTGTCAATCATCTTTCACATACATTATCACCTTGACACCTGCCAACTGAATAAAAATAATAAACACTGTTATCTCTATTTTATGGTTAGGAAGCAGAGTTCAGAAATACAAACTGCCTTGCCCAAGATCACAAGACTATTAATGATGGAGCCCTGTATCCCACCCAGGATTGACCCACAGCCCAGCAGTCTGAGCAGATACTCCAGTGGGCATGGTAGGAGAAAGGCAGTAGCATCACCCAAAGTGGCCATTGGTATCTTTCTGGGCAAGGACAACTCTGCAGGCAGAAATGAACTCTGCCTATGACGTAGCACGTCTCTGAATACGCCTTTACCAATATTGATCATGAATATCTAGAAGGCTGTTTGTCCAACTTTGCTTGAAAGAGTCAGCATTTGCCAGTAATCTTATCGCATCACCTGGAGTCTTCAGTACTAGTTCCACAGGGTTACTCTAGGTCACATGGCCACAGGACTGTTCCTAGTCCTCATCTATGGGGGGAGGAGGGAGTGGTGTGTGACACGTCCTTCCTCAACATCAGCAAGGTCCCTTCCTAGCCCTTTCTGCTGGCTCCACAAGAAGGATATCAAGTTGAAAACTGCCAAGTCCTCACATGCAGGAAGTCCTCCGCAGGGCATGGCATTGTACACTGTTTCTTTACCATATCAGCATTGGTAGCCAACATGCTCTGTGCTTATTTAACAGACCTACGAGTCCCTGAAAACTGAGGAGTGTGCATCATGACATGGCCAAATAAATCACAGTGGGAGCTCCAGGTGGAAGTAGTCTAGCTGGCACCAGTACACTTGTTCATCAGTCTCCGTGGAGCACATTCCTGTCTCTACGGGCGATGCTTGTCTTATGAAAATGGACTGGGACTTATGTTTAGAGGTTCAGTAATGTTCTTTTCACATCTATATTGATTTGGTGGATTTGATCAAGACCAATGAGTTTTAATAATTCTAGTTGTGACGTGGTGAGAAGCAGAGGCTTGGACCAAAAACTGATGGAACTCCAAACAGACTCAGCTCTGCTTCTAGCTGTGGGATATTCATCAAGGCAGAATTTCCTGGTGGGTGAGTGTCCCCATTTCTAGTCTAAAGATTGTAAAACCTGCTACACCTTCCTCATGGACCATTGTAAGACTCAAACTAAAAATGTTTGCGAAAATGCTTTGCAGATCATAAAGCACCTACAAGGTGTCATTTATCGGTTTGCTGTATCATAAGAAGAAATGAGAAGTCTCCTCTGCAGGGTCTCTTATTTTCAGACACATTGAAAAATACACACATATATAATGTAGAGGTACATATATATTCAATTTTAAATTGTGCATGGCTAGTCTAAGTTTACTGGTAAGTCTTTTTGTGATATTGAGTGAAATTCCCTCAAGAGATTCTGTTGATACAAGTACAAAAGCAAAAAAGAGAAAAAGAAAAAGGCAGTGCTTGCTATCAACAAATAGTAATGTTTAAAAGATGCTTTCTTCCCAAACATAGTTATTTCTGCTTGGCACTATGCAAATGCCTTTATTTTATCAATGTTTTCTTCTCGTTTTCTAAACGAGAGCTTTGGGAACAGATTTAGTAGAACGTGGTTGCTTCGCACTTTTAAAATGCAAATAAGTCATTCAATTCTAAGTTCAGATTTTTCTTCTAAATTTAAACGATATCCACTTTAAATTTTTGGAAAGCAATCTGGCAAAGATTATTAAAAGCAAAAAAATAATAATCTCTTTGGATATCAATGTGACAGAGCATGTAATAAAGCTAATGTGTGTTTCCTGTGGGCCAGGCCCAAGGCTAAGTGTTTTTGCCTGGATCATCTCATTTCATCCTCACAAGCCAATCAGTAGCTATTATTATCCCCATTTTGCAAATGAGGAAAAGTGAGCTATGGAATTCACGTAGAGACTTCACTCTTCCCCCAAATGTGGTCATGGAAAGCTCACCTTTAAAGTGGATATTACTTAAATTTAGAAGACCACCAACCCCTGACAGATGGTCAAAGAACACCCGAAGAGCCTCACTTTCTGTATGCCAGCCACTGTGCTAGACCCTTGTCACAAGTGTCTCACTCAACCTTCTTACCACCCCACCATTTCCAGAGGAAGAAATGAGGCTCAGAAAGGTGGCAAACTCCTATTTGTTCAGATTTTTCTTAGCCGCCAGGCCATAAGCTAGGTACTTTTCAGTTGTCTTCTCAGTTAAACATAAACAAACAATTTATACATGTGGAAAGTCAGGAAATGCATAGAGTAAACAAAAATGGGGAAAATGCTCAACAGCTCTAATAATATAAAATTGCAATTTAAAACATTAACGTGGTACCAATTACACCTATCACATTAGCCAAACAAAGTTAAATGCTGATGGCAGTGACTTCAAAGTGAAACAGATTTCTTCGTATGTTGCTGGGGGTGCTTCTAAGATCATGCTCTAGAGGAAGAAGGAGAATGAATACAAATATGTGTATGTGTACTAAGATCATCCATGTGCATGAAGGGAGCATGGCAAAATGAATGCAACTGTTGGGCTAGGGAGGAAGGAAGATTTTAATCTCTTAAATTGTCTTACTATTTCATAATTCTGTTTTTACAAAAAATAAGTGTGGGAGGAAAACTATTTTATATTCCTGTTTTTACTATAAATAAACTTGGAAGAAAAAGAGATATTATTATCCTATTGCACCATTTTATCATTAAGGATTGAATTCCTGATTTCAATAAATCAGGGATATCACCAATAAGTGATGAAAAACCAAGTAATTTTAAACTTCAGTCATTTTAAACTTCGGCCTTGTCCTGAGATATTGAAAGTAGGCTCTAAAGTAGAGAATCGTATGATCCTCATTCAATGCCCTCATTTTCTTGTTGAGGACATGGAGGCCCAGTCCCATGGGGTTCCTTGTCAAGGTCACTCTGTTGCCTGTGGAACCACAGCTAGTCCCTGTTATTTCATTTCATAAAAACTCTATAAAATGAAATACATACACTATTTATATGAAATCACCACAGGGTGTTTTACTACCAGCATTTCTGATACCAAATATGTGGTGTTTTTCTAACATCAACACATTATCCAGTTCTCTGGACACCAGCTGGGTGTCTAACAATTCTATTCAATCCTGACACTAAGTACCTGGAGTTGGCACAAACCCTGAAGGTTTGGGGCCAGTTACACGAGACTGCACCCACTTCAGATGCCAGTCACAAATCCCAGGTGCCACCTGCACTTCTGACCACTCGCTATGAATCTGGAGTTCCCACAACTTCCTCCTCAGGTTTGATAATTTGTTAGAGCAACTCACAGAACTCAGGAAAAGGAAAGTGCCTCACTTACTATTACTGGATTAGTATGAAGAATATAAATGAACAGCCAGATAAAAAGGTACAAAGGGTGAGGTCCAGCAGAGTCCTGAGCACAGGAGTTTCTGTCCCCCCAGAATTTGGGTGTGCCACCCTCCCAGGAGGAGGAATTTCTCTGAACCCTATCATTTAGGGGTTTTATGGAGGCTTATTACACAGGTGTGGTTAATTAAATCATTGCTCATTGGTGACTGAACTTGACTTCTAGCCCCTCTCCCCATCCTAGAGTCCAAAGGTTGGAGCTGGAAGTTCTAATCCTCTACCCAAGCCTAGGCCTTTCTGGCCACCAGTCCCCATCCTGTGCTATCTAGGAGCCCCCAACTGCCATCATCTCATTAGCATACAAAAGACACTCTGACACAAAACCAAATATTAATATTTCTTCTTGTGTTACACACCAAAAAATTATCATTATCTGAGATAGACCTCAGAATCCAAACACTAGGGTAAGCATGTCTGTAAAGTCCATTCTGGAACTTCTGGTTGGCTGTGATGGCCACCTGTCTTGGGTTGTGGGCTTGCTCAAACACAGTGGGGCTCACTGTGGGTCCCTGGGCCGGCAGCATCACCATCACCAGGACATCCTCTAAGCTTGTCAGAAACGTAGAACCTCAGTATCACCTTACCCACTGAGCCAAATCCCTTTTAATAAGATCCCAGGCTTATTTACAACATTCTATTTTGACAAATACTTTTGGATGCTGTTGGATGTGGTAGGCAGCCAGCCACTGAAGCACATCCTCTAGCCCAGGAAGCCCAATGCACTATCCCAGTGTGAATCACACCTGTTATCATTTTCCACATTGGAAAGAGGCTGGTGAGTCAGGGCAAACAGTGGTTAAAAAACTAGGGTCTCATCAGGCAGCACAGCCAACAAGAGGGATGGGAGACATTAGTCATACAGAAGTATTTTTAAATGCAAAAGTTGTAAGAAATAAGAACCTGCACCCCTTCCCCACCAGCTATCACTCCACACCAAAATAATTTAAAAGGCAACAATTGCTGTTGAAAACTTTGCCAAACAGTACAACTCTGTACCACAGATGGGTGGGCACTTGGCAAACGTTGAGGTTAGCTTCACTCCCCTCCTGAAACATCCCTCCAGCCCCAACCTGCTGCTCCGGTAACGAAGGAAGCAAGACAGGAATGCAGGACGAAGAAAGGGTTTAATTAGAAGCATTTGAGGGCAATTGCCTACGGTAGTAATTTTCTCTTGCTACTGTAGCAAATTACCACCAATTTAGTGGCTTAAGACAACGCAAATATATCATTTCACAGTTCTGGAAGTCGGAAGTCAGGAGCTAGTTTCACTGGCTGAAATCAAGAGATAGGCAGTCTGTGTTCCTTCTGGAGACTCTAGGAGAAAATACGTTTCCTCGTCTTTCCCAGTTTCTAGAGGCCACCTGATTCCTTGGCTTGTACTCTCCCTCCATCCTCAAAGCCGACAGCATAGCATTTACAAACCTTTCCCCTCTCTTTAACCTCTGACACTGGCACTACAGCTCCTCTGATTCTTACTCTGCTGCCTCTCTCTGTCTCTTACAAGGACCTATGCTGACATTGGGCCCACACAGGTAATCCAGGGCAGTCTCCCCACCTCAGGGTCTTTACCCTCACATCTGCCAAATCCCTTTTGTCACGTAAGGTAACATATTCACAAGCTCCAGGGATTAGGTGCAGACCGCTTTAGGGATGGTCATTATCCTGCCTACACTACCTACTTTTTAAAGTTCCTCCAAAGATCTGGTGGTGAAGGGGGCCACCGTGCCAGGGGCTGTGCTGCGTGCCCGTGAGCCCTGTCTTTGAATCGCTGGAGACGAGGTACCGGTGGCTGCCTCGTTCAGTGCTAAGGACGGTGTAGCACTACATGTGTCAGCAGGACTGAGCCCAGCTGTTTATAGTGTCAATTAACGTAAGCATTTACATCAGAGTTTTAAGACAGGAGCCGCAGAGCGGGCTGGAGGGTCATTTCCATTCCGGTGGGCCCCGAGGCTGACACTGATAGCGGGATGAGACTGAATGGGCGTCCTCACTGGCCAGGCCTGCTGCCCCTGCGCCCACCCCAACCCCATCCGAAATACACCTCTCTTGTGAAGCCTGCATTGAGGACCTGCTTTGATTTCTTACTCCAAGTGACCAGATCCAGTGACCGGCGCTGCGAGGCTGCAGGGCCTCAAGCCCCCACAGCAGTTCAGAAATCAGTCAATAGGCCGTCTGCTGCTCACAGCACCATGACCTAGAGAAGGAGGCCTACGGATTCAGAGGCCCCTCCAGCCTCTGGCCACTCAACCCTGGCTCATGGAATCCCTTCTGGGAACCTGAGTAACGACGGGGCTCAAAAGATTCTAATTCCTTTAGCCACTTTGGATATCTGGACCATGCTAGATGCTGGGGAGGTGACAAGAACATGCCCCCAGGCCCTACCCACCACCCGCAGGAGCTTACTTAGAATGATGAGGACACCGTGCAGAGTGGTGGGCATTACATTAAAATTAAGTATGGGGTACTCTGAGGACAGACCAGCCTGGGAGAAAACACTTGAGCAGGGGCTTGAAGAGTGAGGGGAGTTAACCAAGCAAAGGTGGGACCAAGGAGGCTGAGGACAGACACAACCAGTGAGGGAGGTGTGGGCTATTAATATTTATGTCATTATTTCATTCATTTACTCTTGCGCTCATGCTGCTCACAAAGGCTACCCTAATAATAACATCTAACACCTAACCCAGCTGTTACCACACACCATGTGCCAAGGTCTTCCAACTCCTTCACTCATGTCATGCTCATAACCGGCCTATGAAGCAACCGTATCGGAAGGGAACTGAGGCACAGAGCACTGAAAACAGAGATGACGCAACTGGAAGTGGAGAAACCTGGGTTCCCTTACTCACAGTCTGATTCCAGAGCCCCATCTCTTAGACTACATGGTGCCCTGAAGCTCTGAGCTCCCAGCACCAGGTCCAGTAGCTGTATAGACAGGGAGGAGTGAGTAGCCACAAAGGTTCTGGATTCTTCCAATAAAGGGCTCTGGGCCTGGGAAAGGTTGAAGAGGCTCAGCCTCCATTTGTGGAGTGTGGCAGCTGTAAAGGAAAAACAGGGAGGTGGAAGAGGGTTCCCCCGTCAGCTGCCCCTGCTGAAGTTTGTGAATGGCTTCAACACACTCACACGGAACCTGAGCCCCCAGCAGAGACCACAGCCCAGGCTTTACTTCACAAACCTTTGAACCTGAAGAGCATTGGCCTTTTGAGAGGCTGTTCCTGTGAGAGCAGCAGATACCTCATTGCAGGTGAGGAGGGAAGATCCCTGCCCCCACCCTTGCCAGATGGCCCCATAGGAAATGCTCCAGTGGCCAGTGCAGGGTATTGGGACAGAACAATGCCAAGGCCTGGGTCCCAGGGAAACATTCGTGGACACTTATAAAATGAGTGTCATAGAGCTCCTCCCTCCTGCAAAGGTTTCTCTCTGCCACCTCTGTGACAAGCCACTGGCAGCCACAGCCACTCTTTCAGCCTCACAGAGAAAGGCTCCTCAGGGTCTAGAACAACAACCTCTGGGGTGAAGAGCCCTGCAAATGCCTGGGCAGGCTTCCTGTCCATGTACTGTGGGGGTGAGGTAGGGGACAGAGCCTCTGCCTGCCGCCAGGTTGCAGAGGGAGCTGGAGACTTCAAACCACTCTGAAGAACCTCCCACAATCAAGTCTTCCCCCAAAATCACCTATAAGAGGAAGATTCTTGATAATATCTGCAGGAAAATTAGGTGCCTCGGGCAAATTATTCCAAGTGTCCTGCCAGACGTTACAGGCTTTTATCTTTTTTTCTTAGTTGTGTGAATTTGTCTGATTATACTTCAAGGACAGAGAAAACTGAGTTGATCAGAATCCTTAGTTCTTCACTGTCGTCTGCAGCCACAGTAAGAGCAGGCCGATTTAAATCTTGATTCTTCCATTAGTGGCCACGTGGCTTGGGCAGCATGCTCACTCGGTTCACTGGGAACAAAAAGACACCTGACACCATAAGCCTGTCATAGGATAAAATGACTAAATGTGCAGAAGCCATTCAGAGCCAGGACCTGTGGGTAGTAGATGCTATGTGCTTCTTGTATGGTCATTACTATTGTTTACTTCTCCCCATTTTCCCTGGTCTCTGCTTCCCTTCTCCTCTTGAGGAAACCTGTCTAACTTGTTTGGTATATAATCTGTTGTCCTTGTCGACAGGCTTTCCAAAGTCAGAATGAATGCAGGCCACAGGCCACAGGCCACAGCCACCAGCCTGTGATGCTGTGCTAACAGCTCTCTCAAGCGCTGTATAAACTATGACCAGCTACCCCGGTCACTACACTCCACGCTAGCAATGCAATTTACCCATCACATAGGTTCTTTGTAGGCAGATCACTTTTACTCCTGGTGCACAAGTCTCGATTCTTAGTTACAAACCACAGAAATTGACCTTGGCTGAGAACCTCACAGAAGGCCTGAGCGGGGTGTCCTTGAAGCCACACATCTCTCAGGGACCTGGGCTGAAAAAGGCTGGTCATCTTCTGCCTCCGAAAAGTTCTGGAGACGGATGATGGTGATGGTAGCACAGCAGCATGAACGTACTGAATGCCATTGAACTGGACACCGAAAATGGGTAAGATCATAAATTTGTGTGTTTTACACATTTTTCTAAAGGACGGAGCTATTGATAAAGACAGCAGTGTGCAGGAGCCCCCACAGGCAGTGTGGCAAGTGAGAGAAACCAGACACAAAAGGCCAAACATTGCGTAACTGTGTGAATAAAAAAATTATGGAAAAATCAAAACTACAGGGGAAAATCTGATCGGTCATCTCCAGGCACCGGCGTTATGGGAAAGCTATTGATGCTGAGGTGGTGGGGAGAACTTTTGGGGGTGACGCAAAGGTTCCATATTGTGACTGTGTACAATTGTTTACATTGCTGGTACATGTGCACTTAACATTGATTTTTTTAAATTGTATATAAATTATACTTCAATATGCTGATAAAAGAAACTCATCTAAAAATTGCTGGGAAGGAGGATGTGCTGGGGGGCTCTTCCTGCTCCCCGTTTCCCTGTCCTCTGCCCTGGACCTCAGAGTCTCCACACACCAGCAGTTTCCTGTATGAGAGAAAACATCAGGACTTCCTGAGAAGTGACAAGGCTGCTGAAAAGATGAGATAGGAAGGTAGGTGAGGACAGGTAAGTAAGGGGACGTCTGTCTCAGGCCACTGGACTCGAAGTGAAGCGAAAACCAGAGTGGTCTCCTGTGGAAGCTGTCAGTGGCCTGCGGTCACAGGCTGTGCCTGGTTGGTATTTCTGCCACAGCCTGCTGGAAGCACAGCCCTTCCCAACCCCCACCTATTTGACTGTGCATCCAGAAAAGCAATTCAGTGCTCAAATGAAAATTTCCTTTCTCTCCATTGCATTTCCTTATTCTCTCGCCTTGGGTACTCATCCCAGGCAGGACCAGGCTCTGATGACTTGCTCAGCAGTGCTACCTGGAGGTGCTGGGGGGATGTGGGAGGCAAGAGCCCAAATTGTAGTTACCGCCTTTGTGCTCTGTCAGGTCCCTGATCCCAGCACCACCCTGGGATCTCAGCCCCAGGGCCCCTCACCTTGCAGGCCAGGCTCACTCAGGACTCTTCTCCTTGGCAGCCCTCTTATTGATCCCAGCCAACCGGCTCATGAAAATGAGTTCCTCATCACAGAGACAAATGCAGACTGTTTTAGGCAGCGACCTCATGGAGGGCCCCAGGAAGCACTCTGTTGTCAATGACCCCTCGCTGGCCTCCCCTTGGCTGGCCAGTGATTTTGCAGGCTGGATGACCAATGGCAGTGGTTGAATTACATCTCCCCAAAAGGTATGTCCAGGTCTTAGCCCGCAGAACTGTGGATGTGAACTTATTTGGAAATATGATCTGTACAGATGAAATTAAGCCAAGGATCTAGAGATGAGATCACCTGGTATCCCTACAAGAGAAGGAGAGGGGATCTGAGAAAGGAGACACGGGGAGAAGGCCTGGAGGGGAAGGCCATGGGAGGACAAGGACTGGGTGACGCGTCTACAGCCAAGGAGTGAACACCAAGGAACGAATGAGTTAGGAGAGAGGCAAGGGACAGACTCTCCCTCAGGCTTCCAGAAGGGACCACCTCTGCAGAAGTCACCTTGATTTCAGACATTTTATCTCCAGAACTGTGAGAGAATAGAATAAATTTCTTTTGTTTTGTGGTAACTTTTTAAGGAACCGAATACACCACCTCTCCTGGATCTCAGGATCCATCCTGAAGAAGGCTCCAGAGTGGGGTCAGGGAACAGGTTCTTGGTCCGTCCTACACAGACGAACACTGGCTCTGGGCCATTCCCCAGCTCTTCACCCTCTGCCTCTCCAGTGACATTATGGTGGCAGTGTGGAGGATGGATGTGATGGTCTCCACAGCCCTTCCTGTTCTCAAATATGATGGGTTACCAATTTTAAGAGGAAACAGAAGAGTAAAGTGCTTTTACAAACTTTATTTTTAAGTAGTAGAACTCATTATATCTTAAAAGGAATTTTCTGCTGAATCCTAACCTATGAAAGTGGAGCTCATGTGCTCATAGCATGGTGCCAGGGCTGTCCCCAGCAGCCCAAGATGAGAGGCCTCAAGCCAGCCCCCCCCCCACCTGTTAGCCTCTCTACTTCACTGCAACAACCACCCCTAAACACCCACTTCAGCCCTAAGGTGCTTCCATGAATCCAGGAATGCCAGAAGATCCCGGAGTCCCAGGCTCGGGAGAGTCTCCCCTGCCCTAGGATGCCAGCTCCATCAACAACCTCCAGGTGGCTTCAGACACGTCATTGCTTCTCAGAGCCTCAGTCTTCTCATCTGTAAAATGGGGATTTTAATTTGCATCTCGTCCATTATTTGGAGGGTTACATGAGACACATAAGTGCCTTCAGCAGCCCACATTGTCACTGAGTACCCGAGTTAACATGACTTCCTGTCTCTTCCCTCTTCTCACTCTGTTGTCCCTGGCCCTTCCCTTCTTGTCTGGTAGACCATTTGTTGGACCTGAACCTATGCAGCTTCTTTTTGTGCTAGTCCACTCCATGCATGTTCCTACCTAACTCACAGACGTGCCTTTGCACAAGCAGGTCCTTTAGCTCAGAGTGCTTTTCCCTTTACTTTACTTTACTTTACACACACACACACACATACACACCCTTTACATCCACCTGACAAACCTGTATTCCTAAAACCCTGCAAACAGCACAGTGGAGTTGTTGCTGCTGTGTTTACATACCTTTGTTGGGTTATAATTTTTCATGTGGTGCCTCCTCCCACCCTCTCCTCCTGTTGGCTCCACTGAACTGTGCACACTTCAAAAGCAGGACCGAATGGGCAGGCCCCAGGGTTGACTACTGAGCAGCCACACAACCTCGCTTGTTCACAGAGTTCTGGTTCCTTTTGGGCGGTGGGTGACAATGAATCATGTCTAGTCTGAGCCCTCGAGGAAATTCCCTTCACTTTGCCAGTTATTGGTCCAAGGTGTCATGCAACCCAATTTGGTCAGGGAGCTGTAAGAGGAAGTGGGCTTCCCCCTGATAAGACAGAGACAGGTGCTGCCACCTGAGGACCAGATGCTGGGTCCTGCTGCAGTCACTTTATCACCACAAGGAACCAGAGCAATCTCAGAGACACCAACACATTGTCAAGCCCCTGACACAATTCTGGAATCACTTACTTCCAAGCTTCTTATGTAGTTGGGTAATAATTATCTCTATTGTTTAAGCCACTATAGGTCAGGCATCCTGTTACACACTGTGCCCACCTCACCGCATTTTTACAGAGTAAATGGATTAGTTCATGCCAACCACATGGCCCTAAAGCAGTCTCATCAGCCTCGGCCACCCTGCTGGTGCCTCCACACCCACACTAGGCAGCCCACAGAGCCTTCAACTCCTGTCTCAGGCACCAGTGCAGGTCTTTGGCACTGACCACATGGATCTCATTGCTGACCACTGAGTGAAAGCACCAAGCTCTGGGCTGCCTCCTTGTCCACATCTGTGACAGAATAGCCTAACATTTTATCACTGTTATGACCGTGTGAAGATGTGTAAAAGACCCAGCGTCTGAGTGTCACCATGTTTGACACAAGTCAAGGATATTACGAACTTGACTGGAAGGTAGTCTCATAAGCATTTATCTCTTGTTATGTTTTTCCCTTTTCTGCTGCTTTTTTTAAAATAAGCCCAATTCACCTTAAACGGTGGCCATCAGAGTCCAGGGTTATGCCCTACACAACACAGCCAAGCCCTGTGACTCCAGCCTGCACAGAAGGCAGTTTCCAGGTGGAGATTGTGCCTCCCTGAACAGAGGTCACCACACTCCACAGGCTGCTGGGCAATTGTCCACTTGCCTCCCACCCCAGGGCACCTGACCTTGTGCATTGGACATATAGCTACTCTTGTCCACAGATGAGGGAATCTTGGCAAATGTGCTTTAAGTAAGAGGGAAGGGGAAAGAACTAAGAGTCACAAGCCCCGGGGTGGTTTGGTACTCACTTGTCAGTGACAAACCAGGCCACTTTTCAGGAAGTGGAGAGGGGGTAGATCTCACAACATCCCCCAAGCCTCTTTCTTGTGTGAAAGAGGAGCTTGAGCTACATGCCCACTAATACCCTGTGAATTTGAAAGCTGACTCCAGCACCTGCTAATTTTCTGACTTTGGGCTGGTTATATCTTTAACCTCCAGAGTTACAGTTTTTTAATCTATAAAATGAGTATGACAAGAGTCCTGACTTTGTATAGTTTCAAAAGAACACATAAGAAGCCCCTAGCACAGAGGGGCCACAGAACAGGTTCCTGCATGGATGCTCTGTTATCACTTCTAGTTTTAGGAGCCTCAGGCTTGTGACAGAATTGAGAACAGGCCAACACTGTCACTTTTTAAACTCCAGGGTCACAGAATGCTATGCCCCCTGGGGCTAATCACAGATAAATCTGCCTTGGAGTCCTGACCCCTGACTCCTGTGCTATTGCCCAGACCAACTGCCTCCCGGTTAAGTGAGTTAAAAAAAAAGACATCCAGGTCAGAGCCATAATTACAAGTGACTAAGGGCCTTGATTGAAACAGCAAGCTTTGGCTGATCAATGCTTCCATTTATTTCAAAGAGAAGGAAGGAGAGTTTCAGAGGGCGTTTGGAATTGGGAATGGGTCTCAGGTTCTCAGCCTGAGTGCTGGTGAGTGCTGACAGCAGCTCCACACTCACAGCAGGAACCCCCCGAGCCCTCCCCCACAGAAAGGAGAAGCCACTCCAGTGGAATCCTTCCAGGCCCCGATGACTCCCCAGCTGGGAAGTGTTGGGCTGCCAGATTTCTTGAGGAGATTTCCAGTGAGATCTCAATAGTAAGCCAGCCTTCTGTTTTCCTGTTCTGGAAACCAAGACCATCTGACATGACAGAACTTTATCTTCTCAACTCTTTCTCCTAGAAAGCTATTCTGCAACCAAACAAATGTTCATGTGCTATCTTCATGGCTTACATTAAGCCCCCACATGATGAATGCATTGCCAGGAGCCCAGAAATCAGAGCTCTAGGAGTTCCCAATACTCAATTCATACACACCCAACCCAACCACACGTGGCATACACCCTCCCAAAGCAGCCTGTGTCCTGTCCAAGTGCCTGCAAATGGACATGAATATTTTTGTGGTTTTTCATACTGAGGCTCAATTCTGGTTTGCAGTTTCCAATGGGTTTCATTTCGCATATCTCCATATCTGTCCTGCAAAGGAGGAACAAGAGAATTGCTTCAAAGGGAGAAACTGACAGCTTATAAATCACTACTGTAAAAACTCTGGATTATTTGAAGCCAATTTTTAAATAAATTTTCATGATGAACATCCTTGTGCATGCACAAATACACTTATCTGGCTGCTTGCTTTTTGGAAAGCTGTGGCAAAGAGATGCTCACTTGCACTGCTCTACATCATGTTCCTCCTACATGTCACCTAGGGTGATGCCACATGACTGGTGCTGGCCAATGAGATGGGAGCAGAAGCCTCTTCTTTCATTTCCTGAGAGTTGAGAACTGCTGTAACTTGTCATCTCTTCTTTTCCTGTCTTGGAGGCCTTCATCTCTCTCATCTTCTGCTGGTGGTGCAGTTGCAGGTTGGAGAAGGGCCACCTGACCCACATCTGACTCTGTGAGTTACAAACCCGCCAAGTGGCGATTTGTCTACTGTTGCCACTGGCAGTAGTAACCCAAACAATATAGGATCAGTTTTCAGACATTCCTCAGAAGTCAGTCGTTCACTTTTAGCCCGTTGCGTGTTCTTGGAAGTAGGCTATTGGTGCAGTTCATTAGTCCAAGCTCACTTCTCATGCTTGCATGGAACCCTGACTATGGGCAGGCACTTCTGGGCTTCAGATTATGGAGCTGCCCTAAAGATGGCATAGTCTACTGGGATAAGACTGGCAAATAGGCAGCGAGCACTCCAGAATACATCTGTGAAGACAGCGTGAGCAAAATCATTAGTTGTGAGGATTTGTCTCAAAGCTCTTGTTTCAGCAAATTCAGAGCAGTCATAGGTGCTGACAGAAAATACAGGAATCAAAGAATATACTTTCTTTGATCAGACTTAGTTGAACAGATGTTTCAGTGAATCACCTTCAATCAGACCATTAATTGATTCTTTAATTCTTCATCTAATGAGCGCATACTGACCCAGGTCCAAGCCGTGTGTGAAACTGACCCCACCCCAGGAAACACACAGTCAAGTAGAAGTACAGCAACAAACAAACTCAGGAAAGTGTTCATTCTCTCAAGTCATAAAGTGAAAAAATGAAAGCAGGCTTGAAGCAGGCATTTGTACCCACTAGGTTGTTTAAAAAAGTATTTATATAAAATGTATGTATTGGTTTGTTAGGACTGCCATAATAAAGTACCACAGACTAGATGGCTTAAACAACAGAGACTGACTTTCTCACAGGTGTGAAGGCTGGAAGTCCAAGGTCAAGGTATCAGAAGGGTTGTTTCCTTCTGAGGGTTGTGAAGGACAATCTGTCCCCTCTCTTTGCCTCTGGTGACTTGCTAAAATCTTTGCTTGGCACATAGATATTTCACACCTATCTCTGTCTTCATCTTCATAACATTCCCCGTGCATGTGTACCCATCTCTGTGCCCAAATTTCTCCTTTTTATAAGGACACCAGTCATACTGGCCTAGGGACCACAAGGACCCAGTACAACCTCATCTTAACTTGATCATCTACAAAGACCCAATTTTCAAATAAGGATATATTTCATAAGTCCTAGGGGTTAGGACTTCAATATCTTTTGGGGGAACGCAATTCAACTTCTAATGATACCCAACACTGACAAGTTTGGGTAAAACAGTTCTGCTTGTACAGTCATGTTTATCACAGTGAAAACAGCTACAAAATATTAGGGAAGTGATATGGTAGGCATAGCACTAATTACCAGGAAGAAGACCCATGGTTATTACTTAAACCTTCTGTGTGGGTCAAATCTGAGTGTTATTCTTCCTAAGAGTGACAGAGGGAGTAGAAAGTACTCAAAACTACAGGGCTGCAAAAAGTCTTCTGGGTCCAAGTCATTTCAATTATATTTCAATATATCTGTATATTATAGTCACATACACTCATCCTCAGGCCCCCAAATGTTCATTTTCTACTCCTGCTAGGAGAACTTTACAGGGAAAGATAGAGAAGCTGAAACCTGTAGGTACAAATAGGATTGCTGAAGCATAATTTTTATTCCCAAACTAGAAACAGAGAGCCATTTATTTATTCAGCTAATATTTACTTAGCACCTTTTCTCTGTAGGGCATTGTGCTAGTGTCTGGGGTTGCAGTGGCAAAAATCAGTCTGGTCTCTATTTGCGAAGAGCCAAAAGTCCCAAGTGGTGAATGTTTTAATAAACTATAGTCTTAATGTGTTGAATAACAGGCAGGCATTAAGTGGTAATTAAGAAAGGCATAAATTCCATTTAAAATTCATAAAAGTCAATTTAGAATGGCACAGACACTGTACTTAACTATACTCACTGTTTGAAATATGTGTGCTGGCTGACTTTTGTCTTTTAGTTCACTTCTATATGGATGCCACATAGAACATGCTCAATAAAAACTCATCAAACTGAATGGATATAGTAAGGACTGGAAGGTTATACACAAAACCAAAAAACTAAAAAAAAGAACAAGAAAGACCATTGTTGTACTTGGGTAATGGAATCATGAATATGTTTCCCTCTTTTTTTTCCAAATATTTCTTCTATATAGTTGTTTCTACAGTTTGTTTTAAAAATAAGCTAATAAATTTAAAAAGAGCATCTTAGATGCCTTAGAACTCATATGCTAAGGGAAGAACAATCTTAAGAATATTAAAAATAAAAGAACTTTGACTGTGGGATGTCCCCAGGGCCAAGAGGCTGTGGGACTTGACTTTTCTCTCTTGGCCACGTCTACTCTTCATTGTTCCAGGGCTAAAGGGACTAGACAAGCAGGAGGCTAACGCCAAGATCCAGGTGAGACATGGGGAGGGTCCAAACTAAGACAGTGATGTGGGTGGCAAGGAGGAACTGATCTGAGGGAATTTCTCATCTTCTACGCCAGATGTCTCCACTCCAATTTCGCTGCTGTTGCACTGGCTTCTGGCCTGTTTTCTCTGCTTTTCTAGGAGAGGAGTGACACTTGTTTCCCACTTTTGGGTGACTTCTAGACAAATTTAGAAAAGCTTGTCTTGGAAAAGTTCTGGTATGGTCAATCAGCTGAGACAGGAAGACAAAATTTCAACTTACCCTGGCAAAACGTATCTACACAAATGAAACCCAAAATGAACGCTTCGTGTCCAATGGCCCTCTGCAAGTCCCTTTACTTTGACTTGACAGCTCCCTGCCTCAATCTCCCCACTATCCATAACCAGCCCATCCCCCAGCCTTATCGAGTCTACCTAAAAATGTATGTCTTAGTCCTTCTATTCTCTCTCCTCTAGAGCCACCATCTGAATCCAAGGCCCCCAAAACTTCTGCCCGGTCTCAATGCTTCCACCCCTGGCCTCCCTGATCCATTCTGTACACAATAGCCAAAGAGATCTTTTTAAGAACATAACTCAGGTGATGTCACTCTGCTTTAAGTCACCTTCAATGGGATGAAATACAGAATCCTCTATGTGAACTGTGCACCTCCCCACGGGCAGCCCCTGCCTGCCCCTGAGCCCTTCTCTTGACAATAGACTCACTGACTTGCTGACTGCCTTCTTTCAAGTTCTCAGATGAGGCTAGTTCTTTCATGCCTCAGGGCCTTTACCAATACCATTCTTCCTGCCTGGAATGTTTGCCAATCCACTCTTTGCCCAATTAACAGTAATTCATTTTTAGCTCTCAGCTTAAAGTTATCTGCTTAGAAGGATCTTTTCTAAACTCTTCATACAGGTTAGAAACCCCTGCCATGCTCTCTAACAGTGCTCAGTATTTTCTTTCATATAGTTACCTGAATATTTACATTTCTTGTGTATCTATGTGATTACTGGTTATTGGCTTAATGTCTGCCTCTCCCACTAGTTTATAACTTCTCTGAGGGCAGAGGCCAGGTCTGTCTTGCTCACCTCTGTGTACCCACCCCAGTGCCTGCCAAGGGTCTTGGTTCACGGTGAGCCCTCCACACGTAGTTTTCAAATGAATAATGAAATGAACAAACCCAGATATCAGTTAAATCAAAAGACTTATTTTCTGATTATGCCCTTCATCTTTAAATCCAAATTTATTCAAGAGTTAAATAATGAAGAAATGCACTGAGATTTTTTTCACTAACACAGAGGATGCATTTCAAGGACATACTTCTTGGTTTGACAGTTTTTTGCCAGAAGTAGAAATATAACAGCCATGGAAGTGGCCCAGGGTGCCAGATAAGGAATTGTCTTGAAAACATCATTAAATACTTTATAAATTTGGTTGTTTCAGACTGCGAGGGATAAAGGCATGCTCAGTTTGTCTCAGTTAATGAAGGTCTATCAGTCAGGACTCTTAATACTGTATGTGACAAAGGACCCGTCTCAAGCTGCCTTCAACAAGAGAGCAGATTTATTGGCTTCATAACTGAGAAGCCCCCAAACAAAACTGCCTTTCTTTGGGAGAGGCTCGATGCTGTGGCCTCATAATGACACCGGGGCCCCAGTTCCTTTCCGTCTCTGACCTGCCACTGCCATCCATGGGTTGCTTTGTCCTTTGCACATGGTCACCCTGCTTCCCATTTCATGGAAACAAGAGGGCTGCAGCTGTCCAGATCTCACATGCGCCCCCACTCCTGAGTGAGATAGGAGAGTGGCTGGCTGTCTTCCAGAAGCTTCTGTAGCAATTCTTGAATCTGACTGATCAGCAGACTCCTATGACAAGCTGATTCCTAGCACCCCACCCCAAAATCTCTACCTCCAGACCTAGTATATCTGCTGGATAGCTTGAGAATCTGTAATTTTTGAAAATTTTTACAGAAAATTATAAAGAAGAAACCAAAATCATTCCATAATTCTGTTACTCAGGAGATAATTATTGACGTTTCCAGTGAAAGTCACCAATGCACAAAGAAAATCAGAGTATAGAATGAAATGTTAAAGTTTCTCTTTCCATCCTTTCCCCCAAAGGAGTCACTGTTATCAGTTTTTGTATAGTTTCCATTAAAAAAGAATATGTGGCCCTGGCCACATGGCTTGGTTGGTTGGAGCATTATTCCATGCACTGAAAGGTTGCAGGTTCAATTCCTGGTTGGGGCTCATGCCTACATTGCAGGTTTGATCCTTAGTTGGGGCACATACGGGAGGCAAGTGATCAATGCTTCTCTCTCACATCGACATATAAGTGCGGGTCTCTTTCACCCTTCTTTTCTCTCTAAAAGTCAGTGCAAACATGTCCTCAAAAAAGATTTTAATGCATTTTCAAAATACAAAGTATATCATTTTAAAAATTTGATGGAAAAGGGGTCATCCTAATTATAGTCTTCTTCTTGTCATCACCACACAGTGTAACCCAGAGACTGTGCTATATTAGCAAATGGAGTTCCTCTTAAACCTTTTTAAAAGGTGTAAGGATATGACCACAGTTAACAGGTTCTCTGTTGCCAGGCATTTATGTTGTTTGTTATACAAACAATGTCACAGTGATCCTTCTTCATCTATCTTGACCTTCTGTTGTGGGAGGAGGCGCCAGGCTGGCTCTGAACAGTGGGATTGCTGGGTCAAGAGCCATGCACATTTAAATGATGCTGATATAGATTGGCCTTCTCGTGAGTGCCACTACTCCAGTCTCATTTGAAACTTCACAAATGCTGCCTTTAATTACACATGGGTTTATACAGTGATTCTGTTACCAAACTAACATAGGGGTTCGGCTGCCCTCCACTACCAATAGGCAAATCCCAGAGGCAAAAATTGATGAGAAAGGAAAGAGATCTTTATTCAAAAGCTGCACAGTCTGAGAGAACAGCAGATTCTTGTCTCAAAGCCCATCCCCCTCTGGGAAACCCAGAGAAAAGCCCAGCCATCCTCAGCCAGACCAAAACCAAACACAGCATCCAGAGTTCCTTCTCCCATTCCAAGTACCAACCTGTGGGAGCCACCGGTGGCCTCTGAGTGCTCATCCAGGCAGCTCAGCTTTTCTCCCAGCCACGGTCAGGCTTCAGGTTCCTTCCTTAGAACCCACGTGTGGGGCCAGCACCACCACTGGCCTTTTAGGTTCCAGGGCCAAAAGGCACCACAAATACACCAGCCTGTACATTCATGAAGTAGGCAAGAGATATGTCCCTTCCTTCCCTTGGGTTTATATTCATTTTCCCATGTGGACCAGACTATGTGCTTTCTCAGCCCAAACTTCCATGTGCACCAGGAGGGTCCATCCTCCAACCAATCCCTTCTTTCCCCCCTGCTAGACTGACAGGTTTCTTTGATACATCACCTCCTCCTGCCACCATTCTGACATCTACGGTGCACGTGCTTGCCTTCCCCTGGTCCCACCCCCAATTAGGTACTGGAAGGGGGTAAGAAGGCTTCCCCTCCCCCAATTGTCTGGCTAACCTGGCACTCACTCAGTGCAATGCTTCCTCCTGCTGCCATCTTGCCTGGAGGCAGGGGATCTGCTGCCTGGTATCAGTATGGGGAGGGGGGCGAGCTCTGGGAACCTGTGCTTTTCAAAACTCATTACATGATTCTGGAGAACCACTGCCCCACCATGTTTCACAGGCACTACTGAAGCTGTGCTTGTCCCTCCCCACAAGACTGTTAAGGGGTTGCTCTCCCCCCATTCTCTTGCCAGCACTGGATATGATGAAACTTTACACGATTTCCCAATCAGATTCAGGAAAAGTGGCCTGGCATGGTTCTGATTTTATTTCCTCACTTGTGAATAAAGTTGAACACTCTTTGTATGTTTATTGGTATTTCCTTTTCTTGCTCCGTCACTTCATTTATTAGGAGTTCTTTGCAAATTAAAAACATCAGTGTTTGAGTATCTGTGTTCCAAATATTTTTCCCTTGTTTGGTATTTCTCCTGACTGGTTTCTGAGTCTCTTTGTTTGTTTTAGCTATAAAGAAGGTTTTTGTTTTGCTCTGTTCTGATGTGGGCAAATTTTTAAATCTTGTGCCTTTATGATTTCTAGAGGAATCAATTTTCTAAAACTTCTCAGGTACCAAGTCTGTGAGTTCCTGCCTTCCGGAATCAGAATCTAGCCCCTGCCATTAGGGGGTTTACAACTGCATGGGAGACAGAAGGCTATACACAGAGAAGAATGATGGATAAAGGGCATCCAGGAGTTTGATAGGAGGGATGCGCTGGCCTGCTTGGCCCAGCCCACAGTCCCCTCCTAGGGGACTCCCACTGCAGATCCTTGTTGTGGGGAGTGAGATATTCCCTAAGGCAGAAAAAAGCCAGCCACAGAGTAGAGGGGGAGGTGGCCAGGTTGACCATGCAGGGCAGCAGAACCAAGGCCTCCAGGATGACTCACAGGATAGGCAGCCCCAACCCAAGGTCTCAGAACTGCCTCAGACCCCATCAGTCCCCGCCTACCCTCCAGTGCCCAGAGGTCTGGTGTGGGACTGGCACGCCTACCTCTGGTCATGCCATGGGGTGGAGGTTCCTTTCCTCCTTAGGTCTTGCCCAAACTTCAATAAGTAAACCATAAGAGTACTTGAGGCACTTTCTGCTTCTTGCCATCCAAAGATCCTGATTAATGTGGAGCTATAGGAATTCAGAGAATAGCTAGATCTCCATGGACCTGAGTGGGAAGGGGTAGCATAAAGTGGAGAAAGCCCGAGAGATTTCTAGTGTGGGGTCTCTGGAGGGAAAAACCTGTTTTCACTCAGCTCTGTTTCCCCTATTTAGACCTGTATCTTGAATAAATGAGTCAATCAATCAATGAGAAAGGATTTGAGTTGGGTTTGCAAAGACTAAGGGTGAGAACCACTTCTTTCTTTTAGTAAGTGCTCAGTAGTGTTGATCTGAACTGCCAGATGAGGTGAGGGCGAAGGAGTGCACTCAGGTGCAGAGGTGAGAGTGCATTGCAAAGGCCCGAGCAGTGCACGACTGTGGCAGCTCCAACCCCAGTGCCTGCTGCCAGAGGAGAACCTCAGCTCTCCCACAGTTTGTGTCACTTCGTGGACAGGGAGTCCCTGAAGCCAGGAGCACAACTCCACTAGGATTTTTACTTTAATTGTGTAGAGTCACTTGAGCAAACAGTTCCTCCAGGTGCCTCCTGAAAAGTGTGTCCCAACTCTAACTTTCAGTTTTCCATACCCCTAAAAGCCAACTCATTAGAACTCTGTACTCTCAGGAAAATGGGGGCCCTTATTAGGAAGAAAGATCACCAATGCTTCCGAGTTTTCGCTCATGAAGAAAAGAGATTGATTTCAGAGCACTGGGGTGTCTTCCCTGACTCATGGCTATGTCCACCTGCAGTCAGAATCCTTTAATAAAAAATGAGTTACATTCAGCACATTCCAAAGAATATTTTTATATGATTAT